>NC_140167.1:174782908-174905408 GCF_963971535.1 Notolepis coatsorum
GTGTGGGTGTGTGGGTGTGTGGGTGTGTGTGTGGGTATGGGTGTGGGTATGGGTGTGGGTATGGGTGTGGGTATGGGTGTGAGTGTGTGTTGGTGTGGGTGTGCTTGTGTGCATGCATGTGTGTGTTTGAGAGAGAGAGAGCGAGAGAGAGAGAGAGAGAGAGAGAGAGAGAGAGAGAGAGAGAGAGAGAGAGAGAGAGAGAGAGAGAGAGAGAGAAGGAAGGAAGGATGGATGGAAGGAAGGTACTGTAGGTAGGAAGGATAGAAGGGGATGAAATGGGGACTGTGTGTGTGTGTGTGTGTGTGTGTGTGTGTGTGTGTGTGTGTGTGTGTGTGTGTGTGTGTGTGTGTGTGTGTGTGTGTGTGTGTGTGTGTGTGTGTGTGTGTGTGTGTGTGTGTGTGTGTGTGTGTGTGTGTGTGTGTGTGTGTGTGTGTGTGTGTGTGTGTGGACCCGCTGGGCTTCATAATTGGCTGTGAGAGACAGACAGAGTGACAGCACATGCTGTGTTCGTCTATTAATAACAAGCTGACTCACTGGAGGACGGAGGCGTGTGTGTCATCAACCCCCCGACCCCCTCCTCCCCATCACCACCAGGTCCTATGAGCTGAGTCCTATGAGCTCAGTACCAGTTCAACCCACTTCACTCTGACCGTCAAACCTACACTCATTTTGCCAAACTGTACTAATAAACACACAGGGTTTGGCAGCGGCCTCCGGGATACGATGCGCACGGAGAGGCCGGGGGGAGTGTTCAGAAGTGGGGGGTGGAGTGAGGCCTTCCTTCTCGCGGAGCTCCGCTTACCTGTGGGGCGGCTCTCCGTGTTATCAGCGCGGCTTGAGTGGCAGAACATGGCGGTGTTGGCTTTCCATTTTCCGGTTTACATGACTTGCTGGGTCAGGGGCGATGGGGTCTAAGGAGCAGGGATGGGACGATACCGGTGTCAGGTATCGGGTTGATGTGAGGCTAAAATCTAGGTTTATTGGTATCGGAGAAATCCCCTCAATATTAAGATTCCATTCCAAGAGCCGCTACGCAACATGTTGTAAATAAGCAACATCGATGGCTGAAATGCAAAAAATCTGATATTATCACTTTTTTGAGCAAACAAACATAAAACTTGTTGTTTTCTTGCATTAAGGATACCCAATACAATACACAGCTTTTGGCTTTTGGAAAATATCTTGCGGACGGACTGAATAGGTGCAGATAGGAGATTTCTTATCATCCCAAGTGAAATCAGAAAATCTTAAATTTCGACATGATCTTTTAGCATTTCTGACACAAGATACAATATTAGATCTCACGCGGTTAAACGTTGATTTTATGTCTGTTGTCCCGTGACCCCAAACCAATGATCTAAGTCTGTACAGGTTAGTGAAAGGAAGGGATTAGATCAGGTACTAAGACTGGTGTCATGTAAGAGGTGACTGGGCTGGTCCTGGGCAGCAGGGCCCACGGGGCTTAACGTAAAGGTGGAGGAATGGAGGTCTTTTAAGGGGCGGTGGAGTTAATTAAGTCTGTAATTAACTTGGCATTAATCCACTAGATGCTGGTTGAACAAAACGAGCTGGAGTGGCTGCCTGTCCTTTTCCACTGCCACGGTAACGCACAGAACCAATCAGCAGCTTGTTATTTATAGCCCCCCCCCCAGACGGGAATCGAACCATTAATCGTGTCGTACACCACATGGCATCTGAGCCACATCTTGTGACGTCCAATTAAATAGGTGGGAGATTTCAAACAAACAAACAAAAACAGTTCTGCACGGCGTATAGCTCCGATTCATCTACCAAGGTAGTTTGGTGATGTCAGTTTTACCACGGTACCGGACGTTGTATAAATGACTCACTATGATACTGCCGTGGTAAAAGGTACCACTTCGTTTTTCTACTTAATTGAAACCATGATGCCGATGGTAACACCACGGTGTTTCCGTCATTTGTCGGTCACTGTTAACACGGATGGTAAACGATGGAAACACCATTACCTTACGAGACGCTGCACGTTGCCTGTCCAGGCCACCATCGCCCCCCTCACCTGATGACACATGATATCCCTTTATTGATCCCCTCACCTGATGACACACGATATCCCTTTATTGATCCCCTCGGGGGACGTGCAGGTGTCCGCGCTCCGCTTACAGTGCGGAGAGATAGACTGTGTTCGCCGGCCAGCCACCACAGTGCATTACTGCAGTATTAACAATGTACCCCAACGCTGCACCCTGGTCCCCTTGAGGGTGACCTCGTCCTCCAGGCTACACTACTGTACATGGATTTTGAGATTCACTTAACCCTTTGTCGTGTGGCAGTGAAAGGGTGTTAACCTTCTGTATCGTCGCAGTGAAAGGGTTAACCCTTTGGTAGTGCGGCAGTGAAATGGTTAAAGGCCCCAATCGGTGATCCCGAACACCAAAATAGAAGTTACTTTTGTTTCCTAGTCGATCCGACTGAGCGCTTGATATGAGGACTAACACTGGACAAGCAGATAAATATGCGTTTTTAGTTGTATTTGCTGTATTTCGTGCGGCTGTAAAAGTTTTGTTTACGTCGGTAATGTCCGTAAACATTGTTGTGAAACAGACCTGGTTTATGTACGGGTTTAAGAAGGTTCCAGAAAACCTTGTTTTCCCTCATCTGCAGATTTGTGTGAATATATATATATATCCCACGTTTATACAGCCAAAACAAATCACAGATTGAGGCTTTAAAGCAACGGTGAACCTAAACCTTTAAGTGATGGGTGTAGTAGACGGTTACGCGCTTATGAACGAGGTGTATATTTGGGAGTGTGCAGGGAACCTTTTCAGCCTGTATGTCTTAACCCTTAGTTTCACTACCACACTACAGATGGTTAACCATTTCACTACCACACTACAGACGGTTGGAGGGTTAACCTTCTGTAGTGTGGTTGTGAAAGGGTTAACCCTTTGTCGTGTGGCAGTGAAAAGGGTTAACCTAGAGATAGTTCTGTGTGTGACGCTGCAGCCTACAGTATCTTAGTCGACCCGGGGTCAGATAGTATCCCAGGTGGGTTTCAGTATCTTGTGTCTCTGGAACGTCTTCTGTCGGTTCTACAAGTGAAGCATCTTGAGTACCATTTGACCCGGGTCGTTTGCAATGTCTGTGTTTTGGCCTGTGTCTCCACCTCTTGATATTTCAAAACAAACGGTGTTCCTTCTACCTGTTCTTACTGTCACTGTACGTCTTTGTAAAAAATAAAACTAAAATAGAAAAGTATTTATTGAAGTGTGTTTTAAAAAAGAAAAAAAAAGAAATTATTATTGATTAAAATCGACCTTGCTTTTATTTTGAAAAGCTAGTGTGTTTTCTATCTTGACAAATAACCAAATGTAACAAGACTATGTATCCCGGACTAAATAAAATTATCTTTTACTGACCAATCCCCTGGTTTCATGTTCTGTGTGCTGCCACCGTCCCTGTGTCCGTGTCCTTGTCCAAATCAAACAGTGTGTCCTTGTCCAAATCAAACAGTGTGTTCTTGTCCAAATCAAACAATGTGTCCATGTCCTTATCCAAATCAAACAATGTTTAGTGAAAATGTCCTGCGTGTTGAGAGTGGAAATGCTTGTTAGACATTGATGTGCCTCTTTAATGTTGCACTAATGATTTAATGAGTGAAATGTTCACCATGGTACTGATAACAAACACGTTCTTGTCAACTCTTAAGTTTTCTGCCTGGCCTGATAATGCTCAGTGAGATGCAGTTGCACAGGACAGCCAGAAGGGGGAGTCAAATATCAAGCTATTGTCTATTATTCCAAGCATAGCTGAGGCACTGAACGGCTACGCAGATACATTTCACATTAGATTTGGGATCAAGAAGACGTTATTTTAGAAAATACAAATAGCCTACCATGAGGGAAATTCAGAATACACTTATATACATATATACTATAGATTTAAGGATGAATTACCTGTTGGCTGCATGGTAGGTTAACTTCTACACATCCAACCCCTCAGGTGAATGTGCCTGTGCACTTCTGTAGATGCTGGCCCACAATGAGCAGTGGGTGTTACGACCCTGGCTCATGGGTACGCAACCTATATGTAATCAACACCAAAACCCTGTGCTCTAACTCAAAAATGCTACTAAACCAAGGAACTACTAATATAACTATAAACTAATGTACTGGTAACCCAACGGACAAGGACTGTAAGAACCTGACAGCTCTTTCACTTAGGCACAGACCGTGCATGTGTGTTTCTGGGTCTGCCTTTGAAGCTCCCCAGCAGGTAACCAATCAGCACTAATTGGCTAATTGGCAGCCCTCACCTGCCTGCCCTGGTGAAACAGGAGTGACCAGGCCTCTAGTACATAACACCTCCCCCACCAAACTGGTTGCCCAAGAGGCAACCACTACACAACAACCCATAAACAAAACAAAAAACAACTGTGACCCCTTAGTTGTCAGGGCCTCTACCACCACAGCGATAACGGGTACCACAAACACCGGTACTACGATCGTGAGAGGGCGTCTGCTAGCACGTTGTCCCTCCCACGAATGTGGCGAATATCCAAGTTATACGCCTGGAGGAACAAACTCCATCGCATCAAACGATGATTCGAATTCACCATGCTGCGAAGAAAAACCAAAGGGTTATGGTCTGTATACACAACAAGGGGTAAACTGGAGGATCCCACGTAAACATCAAAATGGTTCAAGGCAAGAACCAAAGCGAGCGCCTCCTTCTCTATAGTAGAGTAGTGCAGTTGATGCCTGTCAAACTTTTTAGAAAAGTAGCACACTGGGTGCTCCACCTCTAATGCATCCTCTTGCAGGAGGACGGCTCCAGCACCGAGGTCACTAGCATCCACTGCCAACTTGAATGGCAGTTGAAAATCGGGAGCTGACAGAACGGGAGCGCTAATCAGAATACCCTTGATGCTCTCAAAAGACTGTTGACAAGTCTCAGTCCACACGAAAGGTACCTTAGGACTGAGCAGATTGGTCAAAGGGGCAACAACAGAAGCAAAGTTCCTACAGAAACTCCTATAGTACCCTGCCATACCTAGGAAGCGCTTTAACTCCCGCCTGGTGATGGGAGCAGGGAAGCCCACTATAGCCTCCACCTTAGCTGTAACGGGGCACACATGCCCACGTCCAACCACCTTACCCAGGTAGGTAACCGTGGCCTGTCCAAATTCACATTTCGCAAGGTTAACTGTCAAGTTAGCATCACCCAACCGCTTGAACACTTCGGCCAGATGCTCCACATGTTGTGACCAAGAGGAACTGTGGATAACCAGGTCATCCAGATATGCCTCACAGAACGCTACCCCGCCCAGGACCTTGTTCACTAGCCGCTGAAACGTCGCTGGGGCATTTCGCATGCCAAAGGCCATCACTGTATACTGGCAGAAACTCTCTGGTGTGACAAAAGCGGATATCTCACGTGCTCGCGGAGTAAGCGGAACCTGCCAGTATCCCTTTAGCAAATCCAATTTACTTACAAAGGCTGCTGAACCCACCCGATCGATACAGTCGTCCATCCGAGGCAGAGGGTACGAGTCCGGCTTGGTTACTGTATTAACTTTACGGAAAATCAGTACAGAACCGATGAGTGCAGTCTGGCTTATCAACAAGCAGGCAGGGGGAGCTCCACGCACTAGAACTGGGCTCCGCAATGCCATGTCTCAGCATATAGTCTACTTCCTTACTCAAGATCCTTCGTTTTTCCGGATTCACCCTATAGGCATGTTGCTTAATTGGTCCTGCACTACCAACATCAATGTCATGCTCGAGTACATTAGTACGACTAGGGACATCAGAAAACAAACGTGTATGCTGTCTAAGTAGGCGCACCACATCCGTACGCTCAGGAAGTGGTAAGTACGACAGGTGTGAGTCCAAGTCACCTAGTATCTGGGTGTTTGGCAACCGGCCCTGAGAAATCTCCTTCGACACAGAACAGTCGGCTACAATAGGAGATGCAGAAACTGTTAGAACAGCCACAGGCTTGACCCCTGACTGGTCAACCTGAGCCCTATCATTGTACGCCTTCAACATATTGACGTGACATAATCTACTCTTGCGCCTGCGGTCGGGAGTTTTAATCAAGTAGTCGACCTCACCAACTTTGCGCTCAATGGAGTATGGCCCACTGTATTTAGCCTGTAATGCAGACCCAAGAATAGGCGAGAGAACCAACACCTTGTCTCCCGGTGAGAACACCCTATGTCGGGCCCGCCTATCATACCACACCTTCATTTTTCCTTGGGCTACCTTTAGGTTCTCTTTCGCTAGTTCACATGCTCTACTAAGCTTAAGCCTGAAGTCACACACATAGTCCAACAAATTAGTAGAGGAAGGAGTCTGGTCAGCCAACCACTTTTCCTTCAGCAGTTTCAAAGGACCCCTCACTGTGTGGCCGAACACCAGCTCAGCCGGGCTGAATCCAAGAGACTCCTGGGTTACCTCCCTAGCAGCAAACAGAAGCAAAGGGATTCCATCATCCCAGTCTTTGTCGAACTCCGTACAATATGCCCGCAGCATTGTTTTGATAGTCTGGTGAAATCTCTCCAGCGCCCCCTGGGACTCTGGATGATAGGCAGAGGAAGGGCAATGTTGGATAGACAACTGCTGGAGGACCTGAGCAAAGAGACGGGACATGAAGTTAGACCCTTGATCTGATTGAATGACCTTTGGTAGGCCAAAAGTCGAAAAAAACCTAACCAGAGCTTTGGATATAGCTGGGGCTGTGATCTTGCGTAAAGGAATGGCTTCAGGAAAACGGGTCGCTGCACACATAATAGTCAAAAGGTACTGGTTCCCTGTCTTAGTTCGAGGGAGGGGACCAACACAGTCAATGAGGATCCGCTCAAAAGGTTCCCCAACGGCAGGGATAGGCTGCAGAGGAGCCTGAGGGATCTTCTGGTTTGGTTTACCAACCACCTGACACACATGGCACGAGCGACAATATTGTGCCACATCTGACTTCAAACCAGGCCAACAAAAATGTCTCAGCACACGGTCATAAGTCTTCCTGACCCCCATGTGACCAGCAAGATCATGATCATGTGCTAGATGCAGTATATCAGGACGATACACGGCTGGAACAACAATCTGAAACACACTGCCCCAGTCATCCAGACTGGACAGGTTAGGTGGTGTCCACTTTCTCATGAGCACGTCATTGCTAACAAAGTATCCTTGAGACGTATCTACCATTTCATCCTCTAAAACCGCCTCTTCCAAGAGGGACGACAAGGAGACATCCTTGTTTTGCTCTAGTACCAACTGCTCATGAGACGGTATCACCTTACCAAAACCCTCATCAGGGCCACTTTTCAACTCAACAAAGAACGTGTCACTAAGTGTCATATCACCATCTAAGTTAACAACCTCATGGGTGTCACATTTGACCTTTGACATTGCACGTGTTACCGCACACACAGGAAACACTCCTGGATGCTTCTGTGCGAGCTCATCAGGAACCTCAGAAACTTAGGACAGGGACGGGAATTACAACTGGAGTAGCCAGCACTTTGCCACCGGCCAAATCGTTCCCTAGAATGAAGGACACCCCCTTTATGGGAATGTGAGAACACACTCCTACGACAACATTGCCTGATACTAAGGGAGAGTTTAGCGAGACCTCATGCAAAGGAGTATTCACAAAGCCTCCTCCAAAGCCCTGAACAATGGCACCGGAATGCAATGAAGAATCTTCCGAAAATGGCAAAATCCCATCCAGAATGAGAGACTGGAAAGCTCCTGTATCTCTCCATATTGTAATAGCCTGCCTTGATTTTAATTCACCAACCAGTGAAACAAATCCCTCCATCCTAAATGTTGAGGAGCCCTCTAGCTCCCTGTCTGCACCTTTGATACTTCGCACCCCACCCTCTAATGTCGGCATAGGTGTCCTGTCTATGATTTCTACCAGAGCCACAGTTTGTACATTTTTCTGCTTAAGCACAGGGCATCCAGCAACGATATGACCAGGCTCCTTACAGTAAAAACAGATAACCCCCTCTGGGAATGCACTAGCAGAGCCACCTTGCCTAGGAGTCGAAGTAAACCGACCAGCAGACACGGGTGCCGGGAACCGGCTCCCCTGAGAAGGACGCCTACTACCCCTGGACTCCACACGGCCCTCCTCTACAAAGACAGACTTGTGTGTTAACACAAACTCATCAGCCAAGACAGCAGCGTCGGCTATCTTCGATACCTTATGCTCATTTAGATGTGTGGAAACGTTATCAGGAACACACCTCTTAAATTCCTCTAGGAGAACCAACTGTCTGAGTTGCTCCCTTGACTCTGCTTTTTGCGAGGTGCACCACCGGTCAAACAGGTTCTCCTTCTCTTTTCCAAATTCAACATAAGACTGCCCCTCCTGCCTACGATAACCTCTAAAACGCTGACGATAGGCCTCGGGGACCAACTCATAAGCCCTCAATATGGAAGCTTTAACAAGTTCATAATCAGCGCTCTGTTCAAGGGACAGAGCAGTGTAGGCTTCTTGTGCCCTACCAACCAAAACACATTGTAGCAGCAGTGTCCAGGCGGTATCAGGCCACTTCAATGTGGTTGCCACCCTTTCGAAAAGGGGAAAATATCTTTCCACGTCTTTCTCAAAAAATGGTGGCACCATCCTAATATTCCTGCCTACATCAAACCCGGAACGTGACTCTGGATGCAGAGCACCCGCCTGCAAGGCAGCATACTTATATTCAAGCTCCTTCTGTGCACGCTCGTGCTCCAGCAACAGTTGTTTCTCCTTAAACTCACGCTCATGCTCACGCTCCTCTTTCCTCTCTCTCTCCTTAAGCTCACGCTCCTCTTTACTCTCTCTCTCCTTAAGCTCACGCTCCTCTCTCCTCTCCTCACGCTCTCGCTCTAGCTGCCTCTCCTTAAACTCCAACTCCCTAATCCTCCACTCACCCTCTACACCAGGTAATAGCGGAGACGCGCCAGACGATGGAGGCTCCTCCACCCTCTCCTCAAGCACCTGTCCCCTAATGAGCAAAACCCGCAAAGCACCCAAGGCAGATGGTTTCAAACGTTTCTCACTGGGAGTAAGCTCGACCTTGTAGTGCACAGCAAGCTCGAGCAGTTGTTCTTTGGAAAATTTGTCTAATAAGTCATGAGACGGGCGATCAACAAAGTCCCTGATGGAAGCCATTGTCACTGAACTAGACACCCCAAGCTACACACCCAACCTCACAGACACGAAGAACCACTAACGAACCACTGAAGAACAACGAAGAACCACTGAAGAACCATGAATAATGCTAATTGCCAACAATAACAACCAGAATGGAACACGGTGGAAATGTGAGCTCTACGGAGCGCACCTTTCCAGGTTGCACAAACAACCAACATTTTTTTTTTTTTAAAACACACCCACCCTAAATAGACGTGTCATACACGCAGGGTGTTAGGTGCTACCAGGTATGCTCACCAAACACTTAAACAAACAAAATAAATCCAACAAAATTTTCCAAACAGGTGCGCCTTCTAACCTGATGTGACCACATATGCTTCTACGTCTAAACTGCAGAAAACCCCGGCCTACCACATGTCTACCCTAAGAAACACTAAATCAAGCCCTACCACACTACCTGTGTTTCCTGGCCGCCCTAACCTACCTACCCTTAAACTAATGCCCTGTAGACCTAACTTTCTTCAACCACACCTGCTACCAGTCAAAGATCATATACAATCATTTCATTGACCGCCCCAGGAGTACGTGGTGCACCGGACGCTAACCCACAACCAGAAAATAATGTCCCTATCTACATGTGGTGCCTACTAAACTATATATTTTAACAGCATAAGTAGTCACATCAAATTACAAACAAATACGGCATACTCACCTGTTTGATGAAAATGGCTCAGCCCTCACGTTACACCATGTGTAACGAACACCACCCAAACCATAACATGATGACACCCCGTGCAACACAAAAAAAAAATCACCAAACAAAGTTCTAGGGGTAAAAGATCCCGGATGAGCGCCCAATTGTTACGACCCTGGCTCATGGGTACGCAACCTATGTGTAATCAACACCAAAACCCTGTGCTCTAACTAAAAAATGCTACTAAACCAAGGAACTACTAATATAACTATAAACTAATGTACTGGTAACCCAACGGACAAGGACTGTAAGAACCTGACAGCTCTTTCACTTAGGCACAGACCGTGCATGTGTGTTTCTGGGTCTGCCTTTGAAGCTCCCCAGCAGGTAACCAATCAGCACTAATTGGCTAATTGGCAGCCCTCACCTGCCTGCCCTGGTGAAACAGGAGTGACCAGGCCTCTAGTACATAACAGTGGGTGTTGAGCTGACTTCACTGTGTTCTTGCTGAGTAATGTAAGTTAGTACTCAATCCATTGTATATTTTGATAATTGTTTGTTGTTAATCAATCAGGCTCTGTGCAACCCCATTGGGTTTGACTTGAGCAGCCTGTGGTAATTAGTCCAATCAGTCAGAGGCAAAGCTTGTTTAAATACATTTGCCTGTGCACACATTTCTCTAAAACCTGAGCTGACTTCACTGTGTTCTTGCTGAGTAATGTAAGTTAGTACTCAATCCATTGTATATTTTGATAATTGTTTGTTGTTAATCAATCAGGCTCTGTGCAACCCCATTGGGTTTGACTTGAGCAGCCTGTGGTAATTAGTCCAATCAGTCAGAGGCAAAGCTTGTTTAAATACATTTGCCTGTGCACACATTTCTCTAAAACCTGAGCTGACTTCACTGTGTTCTTGCTGAGTAATGTAAGTTAGTACTCAATCCATTGTATATTTTGATAATTGTTTGTTGTTAATCAATCAGGCTCTGTGCAACCCCATTGGGTTTGACTTGAGCAGCCTGTGGTAATTAGTCCAATCAGTCAGAGGCAAAGCTTGTTTAAATACATTTGCCTGTGCACACATTTCTCTAAAACCTGAGCTGACTTCACTGTGTTCTTGCTGAGTAATGTAAGTTAGTACTCAATCCATTGTATATTTTGATAATTGTTTGTTGTTAATCAATCAGGCTCTGTGCAACCCCATTGGGTTTGACTTGAGCAGCCTGTGGTAATTAGTCCAATCAGTCAGAGGCAAAGCTTGTTTAAATACATTTGCCTGTGCACACATTTCTCTAAAACCTGAGCTGACTTCACTGTGTTCTTGCTGAGTAATGTAAGTTAGTACTCAATCCATTGTATATTTTGATAATTGTTTGTTGTTAATCAATCAGGCTCTGTGCAACCCCATTGGGTTTGACTTGAGCAGCCTGTGGTAATTAGTCCAATCAGCCAATAGGGATTTAAGTGTAGTCTATCGAAGCGCCAGCAGAGCGCCGGCGACCGACTAAGACAGACAAAGACTTGGAGTTTTCCTGCTGGAGTTATCCGAGGAGGCAACCGAGTGCACTAGAGTATCTACTGCCCCTCACCTGCCCTCCTCTAGCAGGCCACTCCTTTGTACCTGCATTTTCTGGTCTTGCCTTGTTAGCTTGTCAACTTACTCGACCCACTGGTTTTAGCTCATTAGCTAAACCTTCAATCGGCTTCATACACATAGCCTTTAGCAGTTGATCCATAGTACTTCGTATCTTTATTTGTTCCTGCTCTACCTGGTGTAAGCATGGCTATGTGTTCTGTCTGTCCTGTCTGTCCCTCTCTCCTAGAAAGGTTAACTCTGTTAGAGAGTCGTGTCCTTGAACTTGAGTCAGGAAAACAGTCAGCTTTAGACGTCTTGGACACTACAGGCTTTTCTGAGGAGCCTCTAGCGGGGTCTTCTCGTCTGGAGAGTCCCAGACATAGTGCTCAGGACAAGGCCTTTGCGCCCACTACGAAGCGGCAGTGTAACCGCTCGGCCTCGGCCTCAACAGCACCTGCTCCGCAACATGATTTTACACGTGTTGCGGGTTCCGGTCCCAGTACGCAGCCGGTTCCACTGCAACCCCGTCGTTCCGTCCTTGTGATTGGCGACTCCATCACCCGGCATATTTTGCTAGACAAGCCAGCCGAGATCAAATGTTATGGGGGAGCCAGAGCTACCGACATTGAAGCCAACCTGAGATTTCTGGCGAATAGCATAGTCAAGGCAAAAGGTAACCCATGTATCACACCCACTGAAGATAAATTCGACCATATTGTTATACACGTCGGAAATAATGACTGTAGGATGAAAGTCTCTGAGGTCACAAAGATCAACATAGTTAGGCTTTCTGACCTCGCCAGAAAGATGAGTCGGCATCGAGTAATCTTCTCTGGCCCCCTGCCTGTAAACCGGCATGATGATGAGTTCGTGAGTAGGACAGCTTCTCTACACCGATGGCTGGAAAAATACTGTAAAGAACAGGGCTTAGGGTTCGTGGATAATTGGTCCTCTTTCTGGGGGCACCCTGGCTTGCTGAGAAAGGACGGCGTGCATCCTAACATGCAAGGCGCCTCTCTCTTATCTCGCAATATAGACAAGATTATAGCTTCGGGCTGACAGCCACCCCACAAGCATGCCAGGGTGCAGGCTCTTAGCGAGCCTGCTAGTCATGCTAAACTGATGGACCCTGCCAATCCTTATACCTTTCTTGCTCGGTCCCTCCTCCACCAGGCTCCCCACTCCTCTCTTTCTATCTCTACCCCTAAACCTGTATACCCAATCAAAACTAGAATATCCCGTTACGCTCCGCTTTACCCAGCTCGTCCTTGTGCGATAAACCATGCCAACTTAATTGCGATTAAACCTACCCGCATGGCTGAAAACCGCGCTGCTAAGTATACAGAGAGTGTGAAGGTTGGCCTTATCAACATCCGCTCTCTGCCAACCAAAGCTCTTTTGGTAAATGAACTGATAACAGACCATAGTCTCGACCTATTTGGCCTCACTGAGACATGGCTTAAACCTAATGATTTTCTGCCCTTAAACGAGGCCTCACCCCCTAATTTTAGTAGCTCCCACATCGCACGCACCTCCAAGAAAGGAGGCGGAGTTGCTCTAATTTATGACTCTAAGCACAACTTTACATCCGACGCAAACTGTAAGTTTTCCTCGTTTGAGGTGCTCCTGTTGCATCCCTCTCCACCCAACAGAAAGTGTGGCGGTCTGATTCCTACCTCCACTGCATCCTTTGTAATGGCTGTCCTATACCGCCCCCCAGGCCCTTACACCCTCTTCCTAGATGAATTTTCAACTTTCATCTCTGAGCTTGTTATGCGCTCAGATAACATTTTAATTGTTGGTGATTTTAACATTCATTCCAATAAAACTCTAGATCCCCTAAATAAGGCTTTTACCGACATCATTGACTCTGTCGGTCTCATTCAAATCGTTGACCAACCCACTCACAGTGGTGGGAACACCCTTGACCTAGTCCTAGCCCGCGGTCTCACTGTGTCAAATTTGACCGTCTCCCCCTATGTTCCTGCTCTCTCAGACCACTACCTCATCAAATTTCAAATTGATCTGACGGTTTCTCGCCCAGACAGTGTAGAATCCTACATGAGCCGTCGTATTAACGCCTCAACTGTCCCAATTCTAGTTAACTGCCTACCAGACACCCTCTCTCCCTTCCTCTCTTACTCTGGCCCCCTTGATCTCTTTACAGACAAACTTAATGCCGCCCTTCGTAGCACCCTCGACATTGTCGCTCCCCTTAAACCTAAAATTAAACGTGCTCCGCAAAAACTAACTCCCTGGTTTACGGAGGAAACGCGCTCCTTTAAAAAGGCTTGTCGCAAACTTGAACATAAATGGCGTTCGACCAAACTCGAAGTATTCCGCCTCGCCTGGAATGATAGTTTACGTAACTACAAAAAGGCACTCTCACTTGCCAAAACCTCTTATTTTTCCAGGCTCATAAATGAAAACAAAAACAACTCAAAGTTTCTGTTTGACACAGTTGCAAAACTTACGCAGAAACAACCAAGTGCCCTAAACCATGCGTTCTCGGCTAACGAATTCATGACATTTTTTACCAAGAAAATTGACCTCATTAGAGATGAAATTGTTGCTTTACTCAACAATCAGAGTCCCTCCCAACCTTTGACGGGCATTCCCCCTGACTTTGATTCCAGTCATACGCTATGCTGCCTTGAAAACGTCTCACTTAGTGCCCTCTCTAAACTGGTTGGCGCGGCTAAACCTTCAACCTGTCTGTTTGACCCTCTCCCAGCAACTCTCATCAAAAAACTCTTCCCAACTCTAGGCCCTGCCCTACTCAATATCTTCAACACCTCTTTGTCTACTGGCGTGGTGCCCCTGGCCTTTAAATCAGCCGTCATTAAACCATTACTTAAAAAACCGAACCTCGACCCTCTAATCTTGAAAAATTACAGACCTATCTCCAATCTCCCATTCCTATCCAAAGTGTTAGAACGGATCGTCGCAACGCAACTTACTGACCATTTATCAAACAATAATCTTAATGAATCATTTCAATCTGGCTTTAGAGCCTTACACTCCACCGAAACGGCGGTTACCAAAGTCACAAATGACTTACTGCTCTCTCTTGACTCAAACCTCACCTCTGTGCTCTTATTACTTGATCTCAGTGCAGCCTTTGACACTATCGATCACTCGATTCTTCTAGGTCGGCTTGAGAACCATGTTGGCATTCGGGGTCTCGCACTAGCTTGGTTTAAATCCTATTTAACTGATAGAACACACTGCGTGGTCTATAATGATTTAACATCTGAGACCCTCCCAGTGCAATGTGGTGTCCCACAAGGCTCTGTCCTGGGCCCTTTGCTATTTTCGATTTACATGCTACCCCTCGGCGATATCATACGCAAATTTGGCATAAACTTTCATTTTTACGCTGATGACACCCAATTATATATACCTATTAAGCCAAATGATTCCTCCCAACTACAAAACCTTGAGGCCTGCTTGCTTGCCGTCAAAAAATGGATGTCGCAAAACTTTCTACTCCTTAATGCAGATAAAACTGAGATGTTAATTGTTGGCCCCCCAAACCACAGAGGCCTGTTTCAGGACATCTCCCTCAACTTTGATACCTGTCATGTATCCCAGAGCTCCACCATAAAAAACCTCGGAGTCATTTTTGATTCCTCCCTCTCATTTAATGCACATATAAAAAACGTCACCAAAATTGCATTCTTCCATCTTCGTAATATCGCAAAAATACGCCCCATTTTAACTCTGGCTGATGCTGAAACCCTGATTCATGCTTTTGTCTCATCACGTCTGGACTACTGTAATGCACTTTTTTCAGGCTTACCTAATTCAAGCATCAAAAATCTTCAACTCGTGCAAAATGCGGCTGCACGGATACTAACTAGAACTAGAAAATTTGATCACATCACACCAGTTTTGTCCGCCCTACATTGGCTTCCTATCCAAGCCCGCTCTGACTTTAAAGTGCTACTCCTCACCTACAAAATTTTAAATGGGCTTGCACCGCTCTATCTATCTGATCTCATCTCCCGATACTCGCCCGCTCGTGCTCTGCGCTCACAAAATGCGGGGCTTCTATCGACCCCTAGGGTTAAAAAGAAATCCGCCGGCCACAGAGCCTTTGTCTACCGCGCTCCCTACCTGTGGAACAAATTACCTGCCGTCATCAGGGGCGCCTGCTCTGTCGAAGCTTTTAAATCCCTGCTTAAGACTCATCTTTTCTCTCTCTCCTTCAACCTACCTTGATCTCACCTGGTCGGGGACTGACCTTTAGATTAATCTGTGTAGTTTAGTTATGGTACAGGGTACTACATGGTACCACTGGGTAGTTTACTATAGGGTAGTTTAGTTAGGGTACAGGGTACTACATGGTACCACAGAGTACTACTTGGTACTGCATGGCATTACAGGGTACTACATGGCTTACACAGCTCTACATGGCACTACAGGGTACTACATGGCACCACAGGGTACTACATGGCACTACAGGGTACTACAGGATACTACGGGGTACTACATGGCACTATGGGGTACTATAGGGTACTACATGGCACTACGGGGTACTACATGGCACTACAGGGTACTACATGTCTGCTCCTTTGCAGCACCACAAACATGGGAACTCTCTAACTCTTCCCCCCCCCCCCCCTCTCCCCCCCCCCCCTCTCCCTCCCCCTTCTCTCTGAGTACCCGTCTCCTGGCGCTGACCAAGGTGATGGATGCCTCGGGGTCTTGGCCAAGCTTGTAGTGACTGCTCTACATGCACCTCCGAGGCATTGGATCAGTTATTCACCGCCGTCTGTCCGTGGTCCTGTCAACTGATTAACAGACTGTTAACAGATTAACAGTCAACGCGGTTTCATTGCTGGGTTAAGTACTTCTATTCTATTCACATAATACGCTTACTTCATATATCTACTCCATTCACATATATGCCTACCACTTGTATCTATTGCTATGTCCGCCTACTACAATCTCATGAGCTGTCTAACGCCTGTCCCGTCTCCCTGTCTTCCTATGACTTGCTGTCCTGGAGTGTTGACCGGAGTGTTGGACGTCCCGTGACGAAGGCCGGGAGATTGCGACCCCCTCTGCGTGCCCCCCTGTCTTCGGAGGTTTCGTAGTGGTGACCGGAGTGCCGGATGTCCCGCGATGATGTCGGGGAGTTCGCGACCCTCTCTGTGCCACCCCCCCTTCCCCCTGTCTCCGGCTGTCCCTGAGCAACGACCGGAGTGTTGAATGTCCCGTGACTAAGACGGGGAGGACGTGACCCTCTTGCGCCGCCCCTGTGCTTCAAATAGATCCGCTATCAACTCTATCTTTAATTTTTCAAAATGTACAGTTGCTATTGCATGCACTCATCTGTGTTTCACCACACACATGAGTGCATGCTTACCAACTGTCCGTCTGCAACACTACTATCACCGACATCTAAGAAGGGAGATCCCCCCTTGAACGGCCCTTCTAAGGTTTCTCTCCTCCACATTGCCTGTGGAGCTTTTTTCCCTATTGTTGGGTTTTAGTGAGTTTTTCCTTACCTTCGCGTGGGGTATGTCTGGGAGTGCTTGCATTCTTTCATTTATTTGCATTCATCTAAAAAATGTTTGGACCCTATGGTGTTCTTGTTCTGTTCTTGACTTATTGTTATGTTGTCTTCTTGACTTGTTTAAAGAAGACCTGTACGGCCCATGGGGACATTAACGTGTGTTGTCGGGCCCTATAAATAAATTTGATTTGATTTGATTTGTGTGAGACAGAAAAGGAACATCTTGCTGGAAGGTATATACAGTATATCATCGCAATGTATTCCCTCTGGCCTGTGGCTCACAGTCCCAGATAGCCTCCTCTGGTCAAATCAAATGTGCGGGATAATCAAATGTGTGTGAATTAATGTTACTTAGTTGCCAGAGTTGTACCCTTCCTGCTGACTTGTTGTACAGAACTTGTAAGTCGCTTGTAAGTGTCAGCTAAATGACTAAATGTAAATGTAACTGTAAAAAGAATAGTAGAAAGTAGAACTCACACACTATGTTCAAGTTCAAGTTTGTTTATTAATTATCACAATAAAATACACATACTTTACGGTGAAATGCTTGGTTCTGTATGAGCCCCTGAGAGTGTGCTTCATACAGTAAATAAAGTAAGTAAAAAGTAAGTAAAAAAAAAAGTAAGTCAAATCAAGTAATTTATTTATAAAGCACATTTAAAAGCTCAAGAGCCAACCAAAGTGCTGTACAGTAAAAGCATAAAATCAATGTCCTATAAAATACACAGATACAAAAAGGCACAACAGGACAGGACAGTACATTCAGAAAATAGGACAAGCGGATAGGGGAGCACAAAGTACAGTATAGCGCACAGGGGACAGAGGAGCACAAGAAGAGATACAAGAGGGAGGGGGCAGGATAAAATTGCATGGGAGTGTGTGGGTTAGGGAGTGGGAAAATCAGGATTAATCGAAGGCTAGGGAATAAAAGTGGGTTTTTAATTTATAAATGTCTCCAGCGTGGGGGCAGATCGGATCTCCAGGGGAAGCTGGTTCCATAGTTTGGGGGCCACGGCCTTGAAGGAGCGATCGCCTCTCTTTTTGAGTCTGGTGCGGGGGGGGGGGGGGGGGGGGGGGGGACCAGCCGAGCCTGGTTGGAGGATCTTAGTGACCTGGGTGCTGATGTGATGAGCTTGGTGATTGGTGATGTATAGGGGTGCTGCACCCGATAGTGCCTTGAAGGTGAGGAGGAGGATTTTGAAATCTATTCTAAGGGGGACTGGGAGCCAGTGTAGGGAGGCTAGGACTGGTGTGATGTGCTCTCTCTTTCTGCCGGTAAGGAACCTAGCTGCAGAGTGTTGTACCATTTTAAGGTGGGACATGGCTGCCTGACTGATGCCGGTGTAGAGGGCATTGCAGTAGTCAAGGCGTGAAGTGATGAATGCATTGACTACTGTTTCCAGGTCGACGGGTGAAAGGATTGTTTTTATTTTACTGATGTTGCAGAGTTGGAAGAAGCATGACTTGACTACGGCATTTACCTGCCGGTCGAATTTGAGCTCTGGGTCAAAGATTACACCCAGGCTCTTGACGTGGGGTTTGAGGTGGGTGGAGAGTTGTCCTAGGCTGTTGGAGAGTGTTTTGGTGGAAGAGGGGGGGCCAAACAAAATGATCTCTGTTTTGTTTTCATTTAGCTGTAGGAAGTTGAGGGCCATCCAGCTTTTTATGTCCCTAAGACAGTTTTTAAGAGAGTCTAGGTTAGCTGTGTCAGAGGGGTTGAGGGGAAGGTAGATTTGGGAGTCATCGGCATAAAAGTGATATGAAATATTGTGTTTCTGGATGATTTCGGCCAGGGGGAGCATGTAGATAGAGAAGAGTATGGGGGCCAGGATGGAACCTTGGGGGAACCCATACGGTAGACTAGCTGTGGGGGAGGAGTGTCCACCCAAACTGACCGAAAAGGAGCGGCCGCTCAAGTAGGATGCGAACCAGTTTAGGGCAGACCCCCCAATACCTAGCCTGTGTTCGAGACGATCGACCAGGGTGGAATGGTCGACCGTGTCGAACGCGGCGGAGAGGTCCAGGAGGAGGAGCATGGCACAGCTACCTGAGTCGATGGTGAGAAGCAGGTCATTGTACATTTTGACTAGCGCTGTCTCTGTGCTGTGTCCTGCCCTGAAACCTGACTGGAATTTGTCTAGGAGGTTGTTTTGATGTAGGAAGGGGAGGAGTTGTGCCAGGACAGCCTTTTCTAAAATCTTAGATAGGAAGGGTAGTTTGGATATGGGCCTGTAATTATTGAAAAGAGCAGGGTCTAGGTTCGTTTTTTTTAGGAGGGGCTCAACCATGGCATGCTTAGAAGGGAACAGAGCCAGATTCCAGAGAGCTGTTTATGATAGACAAAATACTGGGGCCTACTATGTCCATGGACTCTTTTAGAAGATGGGTAGGGAGGGCATCAAGGGGGGATGTGACAGTCCGCATGCCTGCCACCAGCTCTCTGAGAGTGGTTAGAGAGATGGGTTGGAAGTTGTTCAAAAGAGCTGGGCAGGAGGGGTGGGAGGGAGGGGGAAGTGGGCAGGAGGGCTGGGCAGGAGGGGGGGGCCAGACAGGGGGGCTGGGCAGGAGGGGGGGCCGGGCAGATGGGGGGGGGTGGAGGAGGACGATGAGATGGCTACTCTGATGGTTTCCACCTTCCTGATGAAGAAGTTTAGGAATTCTTCACATTTGGAGGGGGAGGCATCAGGGCAGGGGGTGGGAGGAGTTTAGATGAGAGAGTTAATGGTCGAAAAAGGGACTCTGGGATTGTGACAATTTTTGGCAATTATTTCTGAGAAGTGCCTTTCTCTCGCCACCTTAACTGCCTCTTGATACTGTTTGAGGTGATTTAAGGATCTCATAGTGGATCTGCAGTTTATTGTGTTTCCACCTGCGCTCGGCCTGTCTGCACTGTCTCCTTAAAGCTCTGGTGTTCTCATCAAGCCAGGGCTGAGATCTAGGTCTGGGCCTTTTGAGTATGAAGGAGCATGAGGAATTGAACATTGAGATAAGGATCTCAGTGCTGTGCTGGGCAGGAGAGGCCTCAATACTGCAGGTGTTAGGGCCAGCTATATAGGCATCACAGAACCTAATGGCAGTGGAGGGGTTAATGTGGCGAGAGGAACGCGCTGGGACAATAGCTTTGGAAATGGGGACAAAACACAGAGCATCAAAAGAGATCATTGAATGGTCTGAGAGGACTGGGTCATCTATTTCCATGTTGTCGATGGAAAAACCTGCTGTTAAAACTAAATCTAAAATGTGGCCGAGTTTGTGTGTTGGGGAATTAACATGTAGGCAAAAATTAAGAGACTCAGTTAAGTGCAGGAATTCCTTCACATTGGGTTTATTTGGGCAGCATACATGAACATTAAAATCGCAGAGCAGTAGGACTTTATCATAGCTGGGCATTGTCTGCGATAGGAGAACGGACAGTTCAGAGATAAAATCACTTAGTGAGTTGCCGGGGGGGGGGGGGGGGGGGGGGGGGGGGGGGCGGTAGACCAGGATAATCAGTAGTGGATTCAGGAGTCCGACTTTAATTAGCTGCACTTCAAAACTCTTGACAGGATCCGATTTTTGACCGAGACAATTAAAATGTTTTTTAAAAACAGCAGCTATGCCGCCTCCGCCGCCTCCTGTGAGACGAGGGGTGTTAATAAAGTCGCAGTCCGGGGGACAAAGTTGAAAAAGAGGTAAAGAGTAAAGAGGAATATACAATATACATATATACAATATACAGTACAATATACAATCTAAAGTACAACCTATGTACAGTCTAAGTACAGTGAGTAAAAATTAGTAAACAGTGAGGTACAATGCAGAAAATGAGGTACAAAACTTTGAGGTAAGGTGCAATTGCAAATGAGGTATGAATGTAGTGCAAATCTCTTTAATAATAGATACATATAATGTAGTGTTAAAGTGAGTGGTGAGTGTTTGTTTAACAGTGAGTGTGTGCATGTGGATGGGATGTGTGTGCAATGAGTGTAGATGATGGGTTGTTACATGGAGTCATTGAGCATACTGATGGCCTAGGGATAGAAGCTCCTTCTGAGTCTCTCTGTACTGGCCATGAGACTCTGGTAGCGCTTGCCTGACCGCAGCAGTTCAAAGAGGCAGTTGTTTGGGTGACTAGAGTCTTTGGTTATTCTCTTAGCCTTGGCCCTGCAACGCTTGTTGTAAATGTCCTGGAGAGTGGGAAGCCCACCTCCAATAGACCTGTCGCTAAACCACGCCCCAAAATAGAATTTGTCCAATCATATCACAGGAAAAACTTCGCTGCAGAAAACTCGGTCAACACCAGAAAAGCCATTTGTGGGCTGCATCAAACCAGACGGCTGTGATCAAAACCACTGTGTAAGAGTTCAGTTTATATGTTATTATCTACCTAATATCCGATGGTGAAACGCTGTGCGTGGGCTACCTGTAATTCAGACATGGGCCCTCATGCATCAACGTGGACGTAGAACTTGACCTACTTCCACACGTAAGCACGGAATGTAGAACTAGCGCACGCACAGGGAAGTCGGGATTCATCACACTTGCGTACGCAGGCTCTACGCACAACTGTCATGATGAATACCACTTTGTTCTACCGTCAATGCTCGTGCATGATTATCCATATATGGTCATGAAAATGAGGAAACACCCCCCATGGGATGTGAAATAATGGACCGACCCGTTAGAAACTCCACGGAGAATTCACTGCTGTCGAACCAAGAAGACACTATCGCGTATTATGGGATAAATAATAAAAGGCGGACTTGTAAACGGTGATGTCAGATATCAACGGCTCCCTAAGACCATTGCTGCAATTCTGCCTGGACAGCTCAAAATACTAATAAAGACCGTTCGTTGACCACTGTTTGGCGTTGGTTGTGTGTCATTATAACCGTGCTGTAATATGAATGCCTTTATTAGTTGTGTTCGATTGGCTATATGATTTTTAGATGCATCTATTTCATTGTCGGCTAATAAAGACCGCGCTGGAATATGACTGCCTTTTCCCGTGTTGTTTGATTAATACCCCAGGGATTAAAGTTCTCCTCAATTTTATTCCAAATCGCGATGGATCTCCCGTCAATTTTCTACCTGCTGCATATGATTTCTAGAGGCATACTACAATCTATTTTGATGTCAGTATTGGGTAGCCTATATAAACAATATAATACGAGAGCATATACAAGAACAATGAATCTCACTGCATGTATGATAGCCTGCCTTTCAATACATGAACTTGAATTCCATCATGTTTGTGTGCGGGACTCACAAGGCTGTAGTCACAATGGGTGGTACCGGTGTACAGTAATAATAACAGTCCACACAATATCACGATCCATGCCATAGCCTATGTTCTATTAGGACATGATCTGTGACGACAAATGTTCTAGAATGTTTGATTAAGATATCATACTCTGACAGCATGCCTATGAGCAACAAAAACGCGAACTTGAATCCCATCATATACATAGTCTGTCCACTATAGTGTCATTGCAATGCGTTTTCTATTCTTTCTTATACAGTAAAAAGGGGGAAGAACACTATATTCATATGACTTGTATTCTGCTTACAGCTTCGAAGTTCCACTTGTTTCGTTTAACGTAAAGCCTTTTAAATATAATCAAAACGTTCCCGTGTTTCTGCGGTCTGCGCAGAATAATAACGAGTTGAGCTTTATGATTTATGATGAATTGAAAATGGGGGACCCTGATGTAAACAAGACGAAAGTTGGTCTGCATCCCCAATCAACAATTGTATGCAGTGGTGCGTTATTGAAATCATCTGGGGTGACACGCACCACGTGCACGCGCGCTCCCTGCGCGTGCGCGCGCTCCCGCGAATGCGCATTTAATGTCCCCTCGCTTGGGCACAGACTAAAGACAGTGCCTAATTGCCTCTACGAATGGAATGTAACACGTCTTCACAACAAGGTTAGGTGTGAATGTGTCTGAGAACGTATTTAACACACCTGACGACCGGAGCTATTGATATGCAAATAGCGAGTGAGGTCCCACACCGTGGGACCCCGTCCCATGAACAACGCATGCCTGATTGTATGTACTGAGCTGTACTGTACTGTACCCATTCTGCAATCTGTTAATAAACTTTTCAATCAATCAATCAATCAAGCTACGCGGAGCGCAGTCAGTCAGTAGCCTACACCCCGTATATTCCGATAACGCTATATAAACCATGCTGCATTCATTCTGAGAGAAAGATCTATTATTCCAAATGCTATTTATAGGGTTTTGACCATAATTACACTACTGTTGCTATTTTACAATGAACTATAATGAACTACGGTTCGTACAGAACGTGCCAGTGTTATTATGCACAGAAGCTCATTTCCTTGTTGTAATAATATATTCTACCACTGGGCGCTAGGTACGCCAGGTCTGAACTGTGCGTAGATGTAAGCACGAAGTCAAGTTCAAGTTCAAATTGATGAATCCCACTCTTTGCTTAGAAATGATCGTACGCACAGGGTAAGCACAGATCTGTGATGCATGAGGGCCGGTACCCTGAAAGACTGGATGGAGGAGTATATTTCATACCTTTCCCGAAGCCCAAACGAAAACTAGAGAAATGCAAGCGATGGATTATGTTGTGTCGTCGACCACATACACAAGTGAATGTGAAGACCATTACCAAGGACACTTATGTTTGCTCAAAGGTAAGGTCAATTCATAAAGACATAATATTTGACGGCATGTATTAGAAACGTAGACCAAACTATTAGTTTGCTAACGTTTGACTTTGACTGCGAACTAGCTCTCGTATATCCAGCCCAGTTAGCTAACGTTAGCAGCTAGCTAACGTTAGCTGCCAACATGTAACGATACCGCAGATATTTCTGCATCATAACGTGAGCCTTCTGTATCATGAGGTTAGCTTTCTGCATCATAACGTGAGCCTTCTGTATAGCTTTCTGCATCATAACGTCAGCAATGTTACCGCAAGCCGGGTGCATAACAGTGGAAATGATGACCAATAAGGACAGTTATAGATGTAATGTAGTGACCACCATTGATAGTATAAAGAACTGGCTAACAGACAACAGAATACTAATAACATGAATACTACTACATCCACTAAGAATGCTCGATGCACTTCAGATGCTATAGTGCCACTTGAAACCAGTAACAACAGGGACAACGATGTAAACAGTAAATAAGTCCCTGTGAGAACTGGAGTCTGGAGCACAGCCCAATTGCTGAATACACGAGAAGAGAAAGGAGCGGTTTCAAGGGTGTTTAATGGAAATTGAGCAACACAGGAATTGGGGGGAAATAGAACGGGGTTAATGTTCTGTCCTGTGGCTGCCACGGCGGCAGTGAGCGAGCAAGCGGTCCTGGTGCTTGTCGGGGGAGCTGCTGGGTGGCAGCGGGTGAATAGATGTTCCTCTTCGGGAACAGGTGACGTCCAGACAGGGACGCTGGAGCTGCTGGGTGGCAGCGGGAGAATAGATGTTCCTCTTCGGGAACAGGTGACGTCCAGACAGGGACGCTGGAGCTGCTGGGTGGCAGCGGGAGAATAGATGTTCCTCTTCGGGAACAGGTGACGTCCAGACAGGGACGGCGGTCCTTTGGGGCACAGAAGAGAAACGGGTTAGAGTAAGCCAATACACGGAGGGTATCTAGCAGTAGAGCTTGTGGCAGAGACGTCGTACCTGGGCAGTGGTAATTAATACGACAGCTTCTGGTCAGCGTCGAGGTGCAGATATAGTCCCCTCATCAGGGGAGGATAGGGTGCAGCTGGGGAGAGTGGGGTGTTTGCCCGTGTGTGAATTAGGGGGATGGAATACAGCTGGGTGAATGAGGGTGAAGGAAGGGGTGACTGAAGAAAGAGAGGATGATGAGGAGTGCGCAGTGGATAGAGAGGGGGATGAAGAGGAGCGTGTGGAGGACGTGAGGGGAAAAGGAGGGGGGGTGAAGTAGGCCCGTGCTGTGATTATGACAGTCCCTCATTTATCAAGTTTTCTTAGAAAGTATTCTATTTTCGTTCTTAAGCACAGAATTTAGAATGTGTGCACGCACAAAAAAAACTGGATTTATCACACGTGCGTACACAGGTCCTACGCACACCTGTCTTCATAAATATCACCTTGCTCCTAAGCTGGAGCTTGTGCACTGTTTTAAGTATTTGCATACCAGAACCGCCCCGATTAACCATATACGGTAATGGAACACCCCCATGAAATGTGGAAAAGTGGACTGACCCGAGGGAAGGGTGTTATGGAGAAATACGAGACAGGCTGACAGACATGTACACGTACGGTGATGTCGGATATGATATCTATTAACCATTGCTGACTGGGCAGCGCAAACACTAATAAAGACTGTGCTGGAATATGACTGCCTTTTCCCATTTTGTTCGATTAATACCCAGGGATTAAAGTTCTCCTCAATTTTATTCCAAATCGCGCCGGATTTCAGTCTTTTTTCTACCTGCTGCATATGATTTCTAGAGGCATACAATCTATTTTGATGTCAGTATTGGGTAGCCTATATAAACAATAATACGAGAGCATATACAAGAACAATGAATCTCACTGCCATGTATGATGTAGCCTATACGCCATGTCTGCCTATGTGATCAATAAAAACGCGAACTTGAATCCCTAGTCCCTTTCGTGACTGTGATGCGCGGAGTGAATCCACAGTCACTTGCTCCTCAATAGGAAACCAACCTAGATTTACCCTGAAGGACTGGTTCTAACCGAACCGATCATTATACAAGTATCACAGAGACATTTCAAAGGTACTCAGAGTTGCACAAGGGTTTCAAAAAGCTCGGCGTTGCTAATAAACATTTAAATATTTTTTATAAACTGCTCAAAACGGCATTATTTTCGGCGTTGGCTGCCTGGTTGTGATCACAGCGCATGCGCATCATGCACCCAACGCCGGAAATAATGCAGTGTTGACCAGTTTATAAAAAATATTTAAAATGTTTATTAGCAACGCCGAGCTTTTTGAAACCCTCGTGCAACTCTGAGTACCTTTGAAATGTCTCTGTGATACTTGTATAACGATCGGTTCGGTTTTTGTGTCCGAAACCCTCGTGCAACTGTGAGTACCTTTGAAACGTCTCTGTGATTCTTGTATAACGAACGGTTCGGCCAGAACCAGTCCTTCATGGTACATCTAGGTTGGTTTCCCATTGAGGAGCAAGTGACTGTGGATTCACTCGGTGCATCACAGTCACGCAAGGGGCTATTGAATCCCATCATCATATTTACATAGTCTGTCCACTATGTTTATTACTTTGTTATTTCCCCCCACTATCTATGTAAAGCGACCTTGCATGGGTCTCTTGAAAGGCGCTATATAAAATGAAGCTATTATTATTATTATTATTATCACGTCTGTGCGTGGAGCTCACAAAAAAAAAAAAAAAAAACTGTCTTACTGTTAGTCTCAGTGAAGTTTCAACGGAGCGAGGTAATCTATTCTAACCAACAAATTGAAGTAGAAAGCATTTCGTTGTGGCCAATCTTATTTGGAAACATGACACAAAATAATAGTATGTCGCTTTTTATTTGAAACAATATTTAATCGCGTTTGGAGGTCGGTGTTCTGTGTCTGCCCCCGTGCCAAACAAGCAAGCCAACCTATTGTTCGCGCATGAGCCCGTTATAATTACACTACTGTCGCTATTTCACAATGAACTATAATGAATTACGGTTCATACAGAACACGCGCCAGTGTCGGGATTAATGCACGGAAGCTTATTTCCGCGTTGAAACTAATGCATGCAACTGATGAGAGCTATGCCGTCCGTCTGCAGTCCCCATATTCTACCACAGGGCGTCACCTACGCATGCTCTGGGCTGTGCGTAGACATACGCACAAAGTCAAGTTCACGTTCAAATTGATAAATCCCACACTTTGCTTAGAAATGGTTGTACGCACGGGTTAAGCACATATCTGTGCGTACGCAACATTGATGAATGAGGGCCTTTTCGTTTTATCCCTGACAAGGCAAACACAAATGTTGATCTATCAAAGTTGTTATGTTTGTTGTCAATAAAATCCACTTTGAGCTGCATTTTATGTATGAAAGATGCTCCATAAATGAACTATTATTATTATCTGTCTATGCTTAGCTAATACTCAGCTTTTTGTGTTTTTTTTCACAGAATGAGGTGTGCTGGAGATCATGTAAAGGTGTGCTTTACAATCATGTCATTAACTGAATCATATTCCCCTCTCCTCATTCACCTCTCTCCTCATTCACCTCCCCCTCATCCCTCTCCCCTTATCCATCACCCCTCTCTCCTCCCCTCTTACTCCAGATGAGGAGTGCCGGCCTGTGGGCACCAGGCTCCCCCAATGGAAGGTGGACATTACTAGAAAGCTAAACAGAATGCTTAAATAGGAATGTTAGAGGTTCTAGAAGGTACTACTATGACATCATCACCAACGTTCCAGAATGATCGGGCAGAACTAAGGTTCTAGAATGTACTGCCATGACATCATCACACACGTTCCAGAATGTTCGGGCGGCACTACTTTTCTAGAATGTCCCTAACAATAGGTCTGTGGGTGAATTATGTACCATTACAACTACAGTACTGTATTACGTTTCAAAAGTAAAAGTACAGTACATATTCTATAGGGTGTTCTTGTATTTCAGTGCATTCAACCCTCGATTGACCTGAAGGTTGTTAAAGTGGTCCAGTTATGCTGCTCTGTGTCCCTCAGATTGCTGGTTTACAATGTTAAAGTACTTAATCTTCATCAACAGTTGCTGATATTGCAAATGTCAACAGACCAGGCTATTAATCCATAATGGAGGTACTAGAAGAATATAATGTTAAATTACCATAGATGTATCACAACAACACATGATATTGTTCGCTATTCCAGTTTATATCGTACATCCATTTGTGTAACTGTAAATCCATGTATATTTATTGTATATATTAAAAATAGTGGCTATTTATGTACACTTTAGTTGTGGGTTTTCTTTTCTAATCAGAGTGATCTATCTTGAGAATGTGTTGTATATGCATTTATTTATATTTATATAAATATATAGTATAACTTATACTTAGTGTTATAAGAAAAGCTATGTCCTGACCTGTATACCCATTTACTGTGATTTACAGGTATTTTGGTAAATGGCTGTATTTATATAGCGCTTTTATCCAAATCGCTTTACAATTTGTTTCTCACATCTTACCCATTTACTCACACATTCACACACCGACGGTGGAGGCAACCATGCAAGGTGCCAACCTGCTCATCAGTGTCTTGCTCAAGGACACTTCGACACGCTGCCCGGGAGGAGCGAGAATCAAACCGGGAACCTCCGGATTACCAGACGACTGCTCTACTCCCAAGCCACTGTCACCCCCTATATTAGGTCTATTTTATTATTAGGTATTTTTACTTTGGTCTCTATCACTATACATTTATAGTTAGTGTAATCAATCATTTGACCTGATGTACACTAGAATGTGCAGCATACCATTTTCTGACGTCTCACCCCTTTATGGAGGATTGTTGGCATATTTACCTGGGTCACAAAAGAACCAACATAGCATGTTTACAAAAGAGGTGGATTATTCTGGTTGCAGAATGACAGCTCTCACTTTTTTCCTCATTCTAGTGACTAGTGACAACTGTCGGGTCTAGCTCGTATACTGCGTTGGACCACTAAACTAAATGTATCAGCAATAGTAATCATGGATTATCGTCATAGTTCTTGTAATCTTCAATCAAGTCAACTGTAAGTAATGCTTGAGACGTTATCTATAGCTAATGCTTGCATCACCATGGAGGTCTAAGGTAAATGTGTATCTCATGAATGTACTTTTCCACTGCATATTGTAACCCTCTCTGTCTGCTTCTAGATGAAATATTTGTGTTATCTTTAAAAAAACAGGTCTATTACCTGCTGTGGTAAATCTCCAGCGGCCTAGCCCCTTTCGTGACTGTGAAGCAAGGCTTGCATCACAGTCAGGAAAGGGGCTGCGTGCAGCCATCGTTAACGAGAGTCATACACGGTCGGCTCTGTGTCCGAGTTTTCAAAGGGGGCATGGCTTAGCGATAGGTCCATTGTGCATTCAGCTGAACGGGCCACTCTCTATAGTCTGCTGCGGTCATGTACGGTGCTATTCCCAAACCAGGAGGTGATGTTACCCGTCAGGATGCTCTCTATTATGCATGAGTAGAAGTTCTTCTATTACTAGCCCCTAAAACAGAGACAGTCGTGTGTCACTATTGAACCATCTTGTTGGACACGACACATTTCTCTCTACTCTACCTTCTCTTCTCTGTCGAAGTCGATGCTTACCGAATCTTTCACACGCTCAAAGCCACTCCTGGAAAGTTGTACAACCCCATCCTGAATCAAATTTTTTCTAAAGTCCTACGCTTATAGTACTTTCCAGCACTTTTCTGCCTCTGTGTAAGCTAATTGTAAGTACTGTTGCATAAATATTCATGATAATTCATTGATTCATGATTGATTTCTTAATTTCATGTACAAAGTAATAAATAATGTGATGCATACATAATTTGATGTAAAGCTAAAATATAAATCGTGATTTGATGTAAATGCATTGGTCAACAGTTAAAAGCAATAAGGCACATAATCTCACGAGAGTTACATTTCAGAGTGGAAATGACAGAACTGGGTCTCTCTCTAATGGACTTCAGGTGAGCAGGTGTCTCCACAAGATTTCATTTAAAAGTTACAATTGTTGACGTCTGAAGTCAAAGCAGACAGTCAAAAATAACTTTCCAAGGACCCGTAAGGACTCAAGAAGCTATTTTCATCACAAACGACCAACGAGGGATTTCATTTAATTTGAGAAATGCACTTTGTTTCATGCGCACGCTAAGCTCCATTGTATTGGATTCGTTTCAAACGATATAGCCTACTGTGTAATCTGCTGATGCATTTTCTACCGTTTTCATTCACACATAATAGTTGTCACTGGGTGAGAAGGAAGGAGAAGGTGTGGATGAGCCGCAAGACTTAAAGGAACACAGCAACATTTTGGGAAATTAGCTTACCGTCTTCTCCAGAGAGAGACAAGAAGATAGATCCAGTTTCCTCTCTGTGCGTTCAGTAGAAAGCTATCTGGCTGCATGTTAGCCTAGCTTAGCACAATGAATGGAAGCGGACAGTGCCGGTTAGCCTAGGCATTGTCCAACTAACACCTCTCCCGAAGGCTAACCGGTCATGTCCGCTTCCATTCATTGTGCTAAGCTAGGCTAATGTGCAGCCAGATGGCAGCTTTCTACTGAACGCACAGAGAGGAAACTGTACCTATCTTATTGTCTCTCTCTGGAGAAGACAGTAAGCTAATTTCCGCAAATGTTGGCGTGTTCCTTTAACGGCAAAAGAATAAACGCAGATTTATAAAGAACCGATCTGTGTGGTCATGAAGAGAGCGCAGGGCCGACCCGAGGGTCTGTTGGGCCCGAGGCGAGATCCTGAGAATGGGTGGGAGGCTCACATCCATTGATGTTCTGGGCTGTTCTTCATGACCCTCTGTTGCGCTCTTCGGTCGAGGGCAGAGCACTTTCCATACCAGGCGACGACGCATCCAGTCAGTGTGCTCTCGGTTTGTTTGTTTTATTTAGATCCCCGTTAGTTTTGGCACAGCAGCAACTATTCTTCCTGGGGTCCAATAACTTACATGGTGACGACACAAAAATATTCATTCACACTCATCACAATATATATTTATTTATTTATATATAAAAAAAAAACTATAAATAACACACCTAAACAAAACAAACACTGCAATTAGACAAAGCAAATAATGTTATGACGGGCTCCGACTGAATCCATCATGATCTAATTAATAGATAAATATAATTTAACATAGATAGCCTGTGTAACCTTACTCCCCAATAGTAATAATAATAGTAATAATAATACATCTATTTTATATAGCGCTTTTCCAGATGCTCAAACACGCTTTACATGGGTAGAAGAAACAAAACTATGGCAAAACAAAAACACAACAAAAATAATACATGACAAAATAAAATAAAACCGACAGAATTAGAGGTCAAAAGCAAGATTGAAAACGTGGGTTTGAGGGCTGATTTAAAAGATGTCAGGGTGTTTGCATCACGGATATGGCTGGGGAGGGCATTCCAGAGGGAGGGGGCAGCAGCAGCAAAGGCCCTGTCGCCCCAGGTCCGGAGCCTGGTCGTGGGAGGTGTTAGGAGGTTGGCATCAGCAGACCAAAGGCGACGGGTGGGCGTGTGACGGTGGAGGATGTCAGACAGGTAGGGAGGGGCAAGGTTGTTGAGGGCTTTAAATGTGATGAGAAGTATTTTAAATTGTATCCTGTATTTGATCGGAAGCCAATGGAGGTCGTGAAGGACAGGGGTGATGTGATCAGAGCGACGGGTGAGCGACGGGTGAGCATGCGGGCAGCAGAGTTTTGGACATATTGGAGTTTATTGAGGATAGTGTTTGGTGAGCCGTAGAGGATGCTGTTACAGTAATCCAGTCTTGATGAAATGAATGCATGAACCAGCAGCGGAGAGTGATAGGGAGGGGCGGAGACGATGATGGTTCAATGATGACGGTCACAGCAAACTAAAACAAAAAACACCTGCATTCGAAAACCCCAACAGAACATTCAAATGCAAGAAAACCAAAGAATTTATATTCGGTACAGCCCTATTATTAACCAAAATGTATTTAAAAATAATAATCTTTCAGAGATTGTGCCTAGTATTTGGGTCCCCGTGCTGAATGCAGTCGCCTGAGGTGATAGAGGCTCTGTTGTGCTTTTCTCAATACCTGGCTGGTGTGCACGTCCCAGGTGAGGTCCTCTGTGATGTCTGATGTGCAGGTCCCAGGTGAGGTCCTCTGTGATGTCTGGTGTGCAGGTCCCAGGTGAGGTCCTCTGTGATGTCTGGTGTGCACGTCCCAGGTGAGGTCCTCTGTGATGTCTGGTGTGCACGTCCCAGGTGAGGTCCTCTGTGATGTCTGGTGTGCACGTCCCAGGTGAGGTCCTCTGTGATGTCTGGTGTGCAGGTCCCAGGTGAGGTCCTCTGTGATGTCTGGTGTGCACGTCCCAGGTGAGGTCCTCTGTGATGTCTGGTGTGCACGTCCCAGGTGAGGTCCTCTGTGATGTCTGGTGTGCAGGTCCCAGGTGAGGTCCTCTGTGATGTCTGGTGTGCAGGTCCCAGGTGAGGTCCTCTGTGATGTCTGGTGTGCACGTCCCAGGTGAGCTCCTCTGTGATGTCTGGTGTGCAGGCCTCAGGTGAGGTCCTCTGTGATGTCTGGTGTGCACGTCCCAGGTGAGGTCCTCTGTGATGTCTGGTGTGCACGTCCCAGGTGAGGTCCTCTGTGATGTCTGGTGTGCACGTCCCAGGTGAGGTCCTCTGTGATGTCTGGTGTGCACGTCCCAGGTGAGGTCCTCTGTGATGTCTGGTGTGCAGGTCCCAGGTGAGCTCCTCTGTGATGTCTGGTGTGCAGGTCCCAGGTGAGCTCCTCTGTGATGTCCGGTGTGCGCGCCTCAGGTGAGCTCCTCTGTGATGTCTGGTGTGCAGGCCTCAGGTGACTCTGGGGTCCTACTAATCACCCCAAAGTACCAGAAAATACCCTAAAGTACCCCAAAATACCCCAAAGTATACCCCAAAATACCCTAAAATACCCCAAAGTACCCCAAAATACCCCAAAGTATACCCCAAAATACCCCAAAGTACCCCAAAATACCCTAAAGTACCCCCAAATACCCCAAAGTATACCCCAAAATACCCCCAAAGTACCAGAAAATACCCCAAAGTATCCCAAAATACCCCAAAATACCCCAAAGTACCAGAAAATACCCCAAAATATACTTTGGGGTATTTCCTGGTACTTTGGGGTATTTTTGGGTATACTTTGGGGTATTTTGGGGTACTTTGGGGTTTTTGGGGGTATTTTCTGGTACTTTGGGGTATTTTGGGGTACTTTGGGGTATTTTCTGGTACTTTGGGGGTATTTTGGGGTATACTTTGGGATATTTTGGGGTACTTTAGGGTATTTTGGGGTACTTTGGGGTATTTAGGGGTATTTTATGGTACTTTGGGGTATTTTGGGGTATACTTTGGGGTACTTTGGGGTACTTTGGGGTATTTTAGGGTACTTTGGGGTATATTGGGGTATACTTTGGGGTATTTTGGGGTATACTTTGGGGTATTTTGGGGTACTTTAGGGTATTTTCTGGTACTTTGGGGTGATTCGTAGGACCCCTCCTGGGTGATGTGGACACCAAGGGACTTGAAGCTGCTCTCTCTCCACGGCAGACAGGTTGATGTTGATGAGGTCTAGCCTTTCTCCTCCTCTCCTGTAGTCCACATTGAGAGAGAGGTCGTTCACCCGGCGACCACTGTGCCCGTGTGCCAGGTTGTTGACCTCACTCCTGTAGGCCGCTCTGTCATCGCTGGTGATTAGGCCATACCGCTGTGATGTCATCATAGAGACTACTGTGCAAGCGTCCGTCCAAGTTGTCAATACAGTTGTCTTGATTAGTCAAGTCAGGTCAAGTGTTCCTTTATTAATCCCCTTGGGGAAATTCAAGTGTCATAGCAGCATGGGGGGGGGGGGGGGGACCCCCCACAGGTAGGATAGGTAGTAATAATATGGAACATAGAATGAAGTGCAAAAAAGTGAAACAGCCCTAGTTAAAATCACAAACGACTTACCGATTCTGGTCTCCTCACCATACTCATACTTCTGGATCTCTCTGCAGCATTTGACACCATTTCACATTCCATTCTTCTAGACAGACTAACCTCCATTGGCATCACTGGCACCCCTCTTCACTGGTTCAACGCATACCTCACAGGCCGCACTCAATATGTACAACTGAAAGATGTCAAATCACACTCCACTTCAGTTACCACCGGTGTCCCCCAGGGCTCTGTTCTGGGCCCTCTCCTTTTCCTAATCTATCTCCTAACCCTTGGCAACATCTTCAGGAAATTTGGTCTGCCGTTTCACTGCTACGCGGATGACACCCAGCTCTATTTTTCCACTAAACCTGACTCTGCACTCCCCGCCACTTCCCTTACTGAATGTTTACAGTCAACAGTCAACTACCCAAAACTAAACAGTGATAAAACCGAGGTACTCCTCATTGGTTCCAAATCTACCATAGCCAAATCCGACAGTTTTCCCCTCACCATTGACAACTGTACAGTCTTCCCTTCCCCTCAGGTTAAGAGTCTGGGTGTCATCCTCGATAGCACACTGTCATTCAAATCCCACATAAATAACATCACACGGTCTGCTTACTTCCACCTACGTGTAACCCAGGTTTCAGATTCATAACTATTTAGTCATAGGGACATAAATAGTTAATGCCATTGAATAAGAACATAAATAGTTCATGCTATTATGTAAGAACATATGTAGTTAATATTATTGGGTCATATGTATATTCGTATGAGATTAGCAACTTTGGCCAAATCCTTTGAATTGCTGCACTGCCCTTTAAATTACTTCATGACGTAGATAGATGTCACGACAGCCACGCCTTGCTTTACGGCAGGTGAGTCTTGCAACACGCAGATGAGATTACAGAAACCACGGAGATTGACGCAGCTGTATGTTGCTGGATACTGAGATGAAATAGCATGATAAAAACAGTTATCAAACAGTTATAAAAGATTCCCCCAGTTACAAAACCGAAGAAGCGTTGCAGTTAAAGTAGCCTGCGGTTTTGGCCAGGTTTTTCTAGCACCCCATTCCACCCTGGGAGCAGTTCCAGGAGTCCCGGCCGACCACCCATCACCACGTGTGCCCACGCGGGACGAGGCAGTGTGCCGGACCGATACAAGATGGCGAGCCAACCCACTGAACCTCTGATATAGATCAATGATCTGAATACCCCTGTTGCTCAACTCCTGTTGCCTCAACAGTCTGGTAGCATTGAGAATTGCCTTCCTCATTCCCAGTGAGGGAGTGGATCAGGAATTAACGAACTGATTGAACTTGAGTCATAAGAACTTCCAAGGACCATATCCTTTTCTATGACACGAACTGATTGAACGAGAATACAAGGACTTTCAAGGGCTTCGACCCCGTTCACCTTTTGTTATTTTGATATTGTATTTTGTATTTGATTTGATTTGATATATGGGTACTGATATTTCTCCTATAAGAAGGGAGAATTAAAGGGTAAATACACCAAGTAAGATACTTGAATCTCATTGATGACATATTGATTATTGTTGAATCACTGATGGTTCTCCTGTAAAGAAAGATGGTTTAAAGGGTAAATTCACCTAATAAGGTATTTGCATTCCTATAACCTGGAATATTTCTATTGGTACTTTGTTCGTATTATGCCTGCAAAGGAAGAGTTTAAAGGGGCATTTCACCTAATAAGGTACTTGCATTCCCTGCACACTTAAAGGTTTAAATTAATATGTTTAAACACTTACCTATTGAAATGATAAACTGATATAGAGTTTACTGATCTGCAATTGCAGAAGAAAATATAACGAGTTACTCATGATAAAGGGATACATCCAATATCCAACCTTGAACCTAGCTTTAGCTAGAGATAACCTCAGAGACGTCTGAACCAACCCTAATGTGTTGATCCAATCAACCTAGGACTTGATATCAAACTAACCCTCCCGAAAGAAGGAGTGGTTAATGAAAGAACCTAAAAGGGATACTTCGCACTACTACCTTGTACTTCGTGTCTGTATGTATTATTATTGTCTAGCTAGCGCGCTTGAAAATAAACCACCGGTCATTGTTATAACTCTATCTCTGGTCTACTATTCCTTTAATTGTAGATATTACTCCTCTCCTCATTCGAATCTAGAACTGTGCCCGTGGCGAACAGCTGTTACTGTTAGTGACACATGTGCTACATACGCAACATCAATCATCTCCGTCCCTCACTTACACCTATCAGCACCGCTACTCTTGTTCACGCCCTGGTCACATCCCGCCTGGATTATTGTAACTCCCTCCTCATTGGTCTCCCACACAAGTACCTCTATAAACTCCAACTGGTCCAAAACTCAGCCGCCCGCATTATCACTAGAACTCCCTCCACCAACCACATTACTTCTGTTCTCCACCAACTTCACTGGCAGCCTGTTAAGTCACACACTGACTACAAAGTATTACTACTCACCTTCAAGGCCCTCCATAACCTAGCCCCTCCTTATCTCACAGAACTTCTCCAGTCCTACACTCCCTCTCGGTCACTCAGATCCTCCTCTTCCTTCCAACTTGTCACTCCCCCTTCCTGTCTGACTACCATGGGATCCAGAGCCTTCTCCCGCTGTGCCCCCCGCCTCTGGAATTCCCTACCGCAAGACATCCGTGCAATAGACAACCTCCCCACCTTTGTTTCCCCGTCTCAAAACACATCTGTTCATTCTGGCATATTCACTTTAATTTTAAGTTTATTATAACTGCTCCCCTATGTGTAACTCTGTAATATTGTGTTTTTACTGTGTGTAATTGTATTTGTTTTTAACCCTGTACGGTGACTTTGGGTGCTTTGAAAGGCGCCTTTAAATAAAATGCATTATTATTATTAGTAGTAGTAGTAGTAAACCAGTAGTGAGTGGCAGCATTCAACCAGACAGTAGTAATAGTGATGATGGTATACAACATGGTCCAAACTGTAGTAACACACTGCACCGGAGTCAGTAACAGTGTTTATTATTCAGAGTCAGATAGGGGCTACCACATAGTGTGCTTCTAGCCAGAGGCGGACCGGAGAAAGGAACTAGCCAGTGACACCACAGTTAGCTCACCATGGAGATTGTTGAGATCTAGGATTTCTATTCTACACCCTGGAGCAATTGGAGCACCTTTACTGCAAGGATGGATCATGCAGGGAAGGATGAGACTTGGTAAGCATCAACTTACACAGAAGAGACGGCTATGTTGCTCCAAAAAAATATTCAATATTATTGCATTACAACATTTCAATCCCTCACAGGTCCTTCCTCAGACACAAATGCTGTAATCATGAGATGTTACAGTATAGGTAACCATGTGTAGCAGGGTGGATTATCCCTGCTTCGTGGGAACGGGTGGGCACAGCCACTGGGTAGCGGGACGCAGCAGAGCTCCGTCTGATTGCACCCTCGTCTTTGGGCCTGGAGCGTCAAACTGGAGGCCGGCAGTGGGAGTGGATGGGGCCCGGGATTTACCAACCTGGTTTGGTACTCTGGTCTTCCTCGCCTCTCCGGGGCGGTCAGCAGTACTCCCCAACTTGCTCTCACTTCCCCCAATACCTCCGTTAACCCTCCCACACCTAGTGACTGATATATGAATAAATAGATTCGTTCCCCCCGCAAGCAGTACCCTCCCTCAGTGACACTAGAGACCTTAATAGCTGAAAGGGGAAGGTGGGTAGAAAAGGGTTAAATGTATTAACGTTACCCGCACCAAAAGGGTTAGTGTTAAGGCTCAGGAATTGACACGCACACAAGACTCGCATCTACATCCTTTAGTGTTATTTAAGGACTGGTCAGTTACAAATATTCAATAGCAATGGGTCAACTGAAATGTATTTCTCCTATTATTCGAGTCGTAACTCAATACCTTGCAAACAACTGATATTGTACACCCAAATAATATAGACTCAGTTATTGCCGACTCAAAGATAATAGACCCAGATATTGCAGACTCCAATGTAACTGACTCATTACCCACGTCTGGGCTAGTACCAATAATAATACCTCCCTAGGCTTTACATATATGATAGCGTTACGTTACCCCCAAGGGGAGAAGGGTTAACTGGATGGGAAATTAATATGAATGAACATACACGTTATCATAGACGCCTACGTAATAGAGCAGCCGAAGCACGTGCTCCAGGAGTATTGAACTTGGGGGAGCAAACTTGTCTCTTTGCTCCCTCACTTTTTGATCATATGATATATCCCCCCCCCCAATATATAAATATTATCTAACCATAACTACGTAATTTCAATCAAATTAATAATACGCAATGACACTTAATAGCAAGTTTTTAAGTTTCCAAAGATTGCGACACCCCCCTGCCCGATATGGTTTGATCCAGTGCCTTCCACAGACAGAGCGGAGCCCGGCCGGCGCACTCCAGTCTCACAGCGCTGCAGCCTCCAGGTGTAAGCTGGTAGGCAGGCAGGCAGGCAGCGTGAACACTTTGTCACAACAGCAGGATCTTCCACTAAGTAAGTTCAGTTGTTCGAACAAACTATTATGTTAGACATCATCTTTACTATTGAGTGGTATAACTTCTACCACGCAATACAATAAAATTGTTTCATGGTCCGAAATGCCATCTGGTCATACCAATAATAATAATAATAATAATAATAACAAAGTTTCCCTCTGGTTGGCGTTAGCTTTAGTGCTAGCCGCTAGCTAACGTTGTCATATATCTAGATATGTGGTGTCGTCAGCTGGATAACGTTGACTTCGTTTGCAAATTTTAACGTTCGCTATGGCAGACGAGCAGGGCCGGATTAACGACGGCCGCGGCCCGTGGGCCTATAGTGACGAGGGCCCCCCAATTTTTTTTTTCTAATAATAATAATGCAATAAAAGTCTGAAAATGAAGGGATTATGTCCATGAGTGTCATTTTTTGAAATTAAGGCCTGCCTCTTATATAAGCCTCTAATAAAGGCCTGGTGCTCTTTGCAGCTGAGGTAAATAGAAGACCCGTCCTATATTTGAGGATTTACGGTAAATCAAGATGTTCAATTATCTTAAGGTACAATACCTGAAATGAAAATGTGTGTGTGTGTGTCCAGCCAACCAGGTAACATGGCAGAAAAAAGAAAGAATACAGACATCGGAGCATTTTTCAGTACACCAAAACGCAAAGTAAGAACCCTAGTAGCCTAATAGCTCAAAGACTTAAAGGGCGGGCTCCACAAATAATGGATTGCACGGTGTTAATTGCACCCTTACTTACAATCCATTATGAATTGTAAATGGGGGACCCTGATGTAAACAAAACAAAAGTCTTTCTCTGGTCTGCATCCCCTTAACAATTGTGTGTATTGAGCCGTACTATATTGTACCCATTCTGCAATATGTTAATAACATTTTTTATCAATCAATAACATATTGCAGAATGGGTACAGTACAGTACGGCTCAATACACACAATTGTTAAGGGGATCCAGACCAGAGAAAGACTTTCGTCTTGTTTACATCAGGGTTCCATTCATAATGATTTGTAAGTAAGGGTGCAATAGAAATGTTTCATAATGATGTTCAGTGTATTCATAAGTGTATTGCTCTCCTTAATGTAGAATGATATGGTGACTGTACAGACTCAGGAAGGAGAGAAAGAGACCCAAGAGTTACAGGTAATGGAAATATCAGACAGTCAGCTTAAAGTGTAGGATAACATAACAAATTAAGACACAAATACTTGGATTATATATCCCCCCCCTCTCTCCCTTTCTTTACAGAGTAGCATAAAGATTGTGTATTCAAACCGGTTCAGTGTATTCATAAGTGTATTGCTCTCCTTAATGTAGAATGATATGGTGACTGTGCAGACTCAGGGAGGAGGCAGAGAAGGAGAGAAAGAGACCCAAGAGTTACAGGTAATGGAAATATCAGACAGCTTAAAGTGTAGGATAACATAACAAATTAAGACACAAAATAGGCTATATTTACAGCAGACCCTGTTATTGTTCCTTGTTGGTATTTTTTCTCTCTTTCTTATTAAAAACTTGGCCTATTTGAAAGGAGATTGATTTAATAAAAATAAAAGAGCGAAAAATCAATATACAGTATATATACAGTATATATATATATTAATATATTATTATTATTATAGTAATTGGCTATCATACTGCAATATAAACTGAGTTTTATAGTGAAAAGAGCAGCTTTATTAATCAAGATTGAAGGCTCTATATTGCAGGATATTGCACGTACAGGTTCATTAAATGAAAAAAATATCTGCCGTGGAGGGGGTCGTGCCGGACCCCCTCCAAACCACCAAAGTAGCCTGTCAAAAAAAAAAAAAAAAAAAAAAAAACATAAAAAAAAAAAAAAAAAAAAAAATGCACCCCCACTTTCAACTATAACTAGGCGGCTGTAACTGAGGGGTACAATTCCCTGACTGTATTACTAGATATGATACTTACTACCACTACCTTTGTACTTAATATTCGGCCACCCAGTACACGGCATAAATATATTATGATGAACACTGTCACGTAGATGAAACGGATCCAACACAAATGTACGAATTAGAAATAGGTCTTTATTTCTACACAGCGATGGTGTGTAGAGCAAGCACTTAATCAAATCAATCACATTTATGAATGGAATTAGTATGCACTTTTATGGCAAGAGTATTCGTCGGTATATCAATAGAGAATGTCCAATCTCTGAAGGCGCAGGTGGTACATATACGACCTGGAATAGTTTAAGGAATAACAGCAATGATACTTTAATGATTATATACTGGACACACTAGGGGGGGTTAATCCGGTCGCTTGTAAGCCGACAGGAGTAGGAAGGGGGGGGGGGGTAGAATCCGGCTGCCTCGTCCGGCCAAGGGTATCCCAGGTGAACCCACTGTAGTGCCGTTCAATGCGCCGGCGATCCTTGGACCACAGATGAAAGCAGGTGGACTCTTTGTGGGCCGGCGTCATCCGGTCCACGGAGGAGAGACGTGAAGCGACCTCGTCTTGCAGAGCGTCTCCTCACCTTGCGTCCTCTCCAGGGGGGGGGGTTCCAACACACGGCAGTGTCGGGGGTCTTTATCCATGGAATAATCAATGTATACAAAGCATAATCCGTGCCTGGGAAGGCGGGCTGTCGTCGGTAGAATAATCCGGTATACAGGTCCACTCGCTCGTCGGCTCTGGGGCTCCTCGGGAGCAGCTTCACGTGGGGTCAACCACCCTGGGTAAGCAGCCAGTTCTCTGCCCGAAACGATGGGGTACTGACTACGGTAGTATTCTCACCGCACGAAGCACTATATATTAACAGACTATTATTAGCTTAATAGACTACGTCCAACTCGACGATATAGTGCCAAATATGACTATTCAAATATTAATATACACAATGTCTCAATACCGATGGTAGGCGAACTTGGCCTTACTCCCACACGTGGCGTCGCGGGGAGGCTTTACGTCTGTGACTCTATTGGAGGGTAAGAAACTGGACTGAAAAGAAAGTCCTACTTTAGTAGCGCAGTATATATACGCACTATGAACAAATAGTCCCATTAGTGGTGCGGTAGCCAGATTCCTACGCGGAACTAGGACTTGTTCGTACATGTGGAGCGGTACGTTTGAACTGGGTCTGAGGGGTATGGCAGCCTGGCACCAAGGTCTCGACCAATAGTAGAATGGAGACTATTATGGGATGTTCAGTAGGCTAGAATGGATATTCAATGCATATTGTACAAGGAATATACAAGGGATATCAGGGAATATTAGAGAATATACAAATACAATTAAATATATATATATAAATAAATATATATATTCGGTTTAATCTGGCCCTTCACAACAGCCACCCCCTGATTGGTCCCAGACCTAATCAGTTAAACAGAGACAGATTAATCGCGTTGTCTATTTACACATAAGGGTTTGCTGTAGGGGTCAGTCAACTTCACAAAGTCATAGGGTTGTAGGGTCATGGTCATCATCGATTGTGTCTGGGAGTCGAGGCAGTTCGATGAGCCTCGCCACGGGACGGGTGTAAGTGCGACCCTGGACGAGCACTTCAGCTGCTCGGACCTTGCCGTCGGCACCGGTGATCACTTTGCTTACGCGGCCGGCCGGCCACATAGCTCTGGGCAGTGATTGATCAATAATCATGACGACTGTTCCTTCTGTCAAATTGTCTCTCTCCTTTACCCACTTCTGGCGGGTCTGTAGAGACGGTAGGCAGTGCAGTAGGAAACTGTTCCAAAACTTGTCGGCTAATACTTGGCTGTACCTCCACATTCGTCGGCCGTTCGCTTCTTCAGGCCGGTACATTGTCTGGGGTAATGCAGGATCTAGCCGCCCCATCAGGAGTGTGTTGGGGGTAACTGGGTCGATATCCGCCACATCACTGGAGACATATCCGAGGGGCTTCGAGTTAAGTACTCCCTCAATCTCCGTGAGGACTGTCATTAGGACTTCTTCCGCCACAGTCTGGGCCCCAAGTACTGCGTACAGGGCTGTCTTTATGGAGCGCACTTCTCGTTCCCAAGTGCCACCGAAGTGGGGTGCGTTTGGGGGGTTGAATTGGAAATCAACCTGTGCTGGAGCGAGGTGGGTCTTAAGTTCTGGGCCCATAGCTTGGAAGCTCTCTCTCAGCTCTCTTTCGCCGCCTTTGAAGTTTGTCCCATGATCGGACAATAGGGTAGACGGTCTTCCTTTCCGTGATGTGAATCTACGGAAGGCCATAAGGAATGAGTCTGTGCTCATGGTCGGGAGAAGCTCGATGTGTATCGCTCTGGTGGTCATGCATTTGAATACAATACCCGACCGCTTCTCGGTTCCTCTTCCTTTCTTTATGTGCAGCGGGCCAAAGCAGTCCATACCCGTTGAGTGGAATGGCTTGTCACCGATTCGGAGGCGACATGGAGGAAGGTCAGCCATCCTTGGTATGCTGGGCTGCGCGCGCCACTTGCGGCAGTCTAGACATGTTCGCTGGAAGCGTCGTACCGCCTCTCTTCCTTGTAGGATCCAGTAACGACGTCTGATTTCCGCGAAGACTCTTTCTGCTCCTGCGTGATGTACATCCTCATCGTATTTCTTTATAATCAGCTCTGTGACCTTGTGTCGGCTGTTCAATACGATCGGGTATTTAATGTCATCCGGTAGATTGGGGGCTCTGCGTAGGCGACCACCCACTCTGATGAGGGTATGAGCGTCGCTCTCGGGGGCCAGATGAATTAATCTGCTGTCGGATGGGACGGGCTTTCCTCCCTGTAGACAGGCCAATTCATCGGGGAACGAGTCTCTCTGGGCTCGCTGCAGTAGAAGCAATTCTGCTTCCTCGTAGTTAGCTGCTGACATATCAGCGGGGGACTTGCACTCCGGGTGGTACCGCAGGAATGTTCTTTGTTGTGCACTCTCTATGGACGTGCAATCGTCTATGTTAGGGTCGGTGGAGGCTACGGTGCTCAATCCACAGAACACAGACTTCTTATTTTCCACCTCCTCTGGACTTGCTTCCCTCGGGATAGGCATGGGCCACTGTCCTTCCGGGAGTCTTAGGAATGCGGGGCCGTCACTGTAGACATTGCGACGGGTGAGGTCATCCAGGGGCATCCCCCGGGTGATGACGTCAGCTGGGTTCTGTTTTGTATCAACGTAGCGCCACTCTGTTTCTCCGGTTAACTCTTCGGTTAAGTCTTGAATCTCGGTGACTCTGACTCCCACGAAGACTTTGTACTTGCATGAGTCCGATTTGATCCAGGCGAGTACCGTCGTGGAATCTGACCACAGGATTGTTCTAGACACCGGTATGGTGAGCTCACGTTGGATGAGCGTGGCTAGGTGCGCTCCGGCTAGGGCTGCGCAGAGCTCTAGACGTGGGATAGATTGTTGCTTGCGTGGGGCTATTCTCGAGCGGGCGAGGACAAATGCTGTGTAGATCGCTGCTGGGTCCTCTGCTACATGTTTCTGTAGTGCAAATGTAGCACAGCAGGGGCTGCACGTCGTTCCGAAGGGGAGGACTTCCCATTGGTAGATGGCTGGGTGCTCATCTCCTGGCTTCTCTCTCCATAGGAACCGTAACAGGGGCTTGTCCGCCTCTACTAATCTCACCTGCAGGAACATTCCTTTAATGTCCCCGCTGATGGCCACATTTTCCTGGCGGAAGCGGAGTAGAACGCCGAGTAGGGAGGGGCCGAGTGTGGGACCGGGCAGTAACTCTTTATTCAGATTTTGGGATCCGATCTGGTAGCTGCAGTTAAATACTATGCGGTCTTTACCGTTGTGATGGACCTTGTGGTGGGGCACGTACCACGATTCAGTGGTCTGGTCAGCCTCTTTAATGTCCATCTTTGTGACGTGTCCCGCTGTGATGAGCTTCTCAATCTCAGCGCGGTATACACTCTCTTGGGCGGGGTTCTTGGCTAAGCGCCGCTCCGTGTTCAGCAGGTACCGTTCTGTGGCGTCTGTCTTGGCGTGGAAAGTAGGCATTCCTTCTCGCCGCAGGAGTGGCGTGGCGTATCTCAACACGCCGTTGACCGGGACTCTCTTGGTCCCTGTCTCGAGGAGGTGAATGGCGTAAATGTCATCTTTAGAGCGAATGTCTTTCTTTCCGTTCTTAAAGGGCATTTGTTCCAAGGTCCATAGCCGCTCTACGTGTTGCAGGAGTGCGGTTTCTCCCTCTGTGACTCGGGAGTGGAGACATCTAGTGGCTGTACTTCGGTTGAGAGATTTGGCGAGCGGGCCTTGGAGAGTCCATCCCAAACGGGTCTCGACTGCTGCAGGACAGCCTCGGGGTCCGGTATGAACCCGGTCTATCGGGACAATGAGGTCTTCACTCGTTCTTGGGCCACATTCTCTTCCATCTGAATGCGTCTTATTTCTAGACGTATCTGCTCGTGTTCGCTTCGCTGCTGGATCTGCAGTCGGTCGCGTTCAGCAGCGGCGTTCAGGCTGATGAGGAAGGCCTGCTGTAGGGTCCTCTCTGCCTCGCTGAAGGGGAGCCTTCCCTCGGGGTACTCCTTGCGGAGCCTTGGAGCTCTATCTCCACGGTGCTCTCCCCGTCTTCTTCCGTGCCGAGTTCTCTCTCGGTAGCGTTGTATTCCTCCCGGGACTCATCGGGGACTACTTCTTCAGTACTGGCGGGGTGTGAAGTCATGTCTGGTTCCCACTGGTCCCCACCGTGAACTTGGTCAGTTACATTAGAGCCCGTAGGGGCCTCTATGGTCGGGGTAGTCTGGGCGTTGGGGTTAGACATACTTTTACTTTCTAGTTTTACCGCGTTTACTGTTAGTAGAAGACTAGGTTGTTGACTGACAGCGTAGGCCTCTAAGTACTGAGGGAGCCGTCGTTCGCGCTGCGGGCGTTGGTTAGGAGGATCGTTTCGTGGAGTGTTCATCATAGGCCATTTCAATATTAATAACACTATATTAATATTACACTAATTACCCTCCGGCTCGAAGGACCAATTGTAACTGAGGGGTACAATTCCCTGACTGTATTACTAGATATGATACTTACTACCACTACCTTTGTACTTAATATTCGGCCACCCAGTACACGGCATAAATATATTATGATGAACACTGTCACGTAGATGAAACGGATCCAACACAAATGTACGAATTAGAAATAGGTCTTTATTTCTACACAGCGATGGTGTGTAGAGCAAGCACTTAATCAAATCAATCACATTTATGAATGGAATTAGTATGCACTTTTATGGCAAGAGTATTCGTCGGTATATCAATAGAGAATGTCCAATCTCTGAAGGCGCAGGTGGTACATATACGACCTGGAATAGTTTAAGGAATAACAGCAATGATACTTTAATGATTATATACTGGACACACTAGGGGGGGTTAATCCGGTCGCTTGTAAGCCGACAGGAGTAGGAAGGGGGGGGGGGGGTAGAATCCGGCTGCCTCGTCCGGCCAAGGGTATCCCAGGTGAACCCACTGTAGTGCCGTTCAATGCGCCGGCGATCCTTGGACCACAGATGAAAGCAGGTGGACTCTTTGTGGGCTGGCGTCATCCGGTCCACGGAGGAGAGACGTGAAGCGACCTCGTCTTGCAGAGCGTCTCCTCACCTTGCGTCCTCTCCAGGGGGGGGGGTTCCAACACACGGCAGTGTCGGGGGTCTTTATCCATGGAATAATCAATGTATACAAAGCATAATCCGTGCCTGGGAAGGCGGGCTGTCGTCGGTAGAATAATCCGGTATACAGGTCCACTCGCTCGTCGGCTCTGGGGCTCCTCGGGAGCAGCTTCACGTGGGGTCAACCACCCTGGGTAAGCAGCCAGTTCTCTGCCCGAAACGATGGGGTACTGACTACGGTAGTATTCTCACCGCACGAAGCACTATATATTAACAGACTATTATTAGCTTAATAGACTACGTCCAACTCGACGATATAGTGCCAAATATGACTATTCAAATATTAATATACACGATGTCTCAATACCGATGGTAGGCGAACTTGGCCTTACTCCCACACGTGGCGTCGCGGGGAGGCTTTACGTCTGTGACTCTATTGGAGGGTAAGAAACTGGACTGAAAAGAAAGTCCTACTTTAGTAGCGCAGTATATATACGCACTATGAACAAATAGTCCCATTAGTGGTGCGGTAGCCAGATTCCTACGCGGAACTAGGACTTGTTCGTACATGTGGAGCGGTACGTTTGAACTGGGTCTGAGGGGTATGGCAGCCTGGCACCAAGGTCTCGACCAATAGTAGAATGGAGACTATTATGGGATGTTCAGTAGGCTAGAATGGATATTCAATGCATATTGTACAAGGAATATACAAGGGATATCAGGGAATATTAGAGAATATACAAATACAATTAAATATATATATATAAATAAATATATATATTCGGTTTAATCTGGCCCTTCACAACAGCGGCCATGCACGTTATTACACTCAAATGAAATGAAAATGTGGGCCCACGTTACCAAACAAAAGTCCTAACTAATGCCGGCATGAAATGTTTGTGGGGTACCCCTATATACTGTGGATAGCAACCATTATCTTCGCCCATAGGCCGCGACACACTGTGTAATTAAGCATTACATCACGCGCAGGAGTGGTTTGTGAACAATATAGGCATGGTTTATTGTTCACAAATCACGACTGCAAGTGGTGTAATGCTTTTATACCACTGCCATATTCATCCAACCTTATTGCTATACAATAAACACACATTAATCGAAGATTTATTGAAAAAACCATCCGCCAGAAAAAGCAGTTCCCACAACTACAAAAAAGACAAGTTGCCTCCATGTGGAAGCAGCTTGAAGTGCATCCAACCAACTAACACATCCAACTGTGTATTATTGGAATGATTGAGAGAAGTTGCCTCATGAGGAAGCAGCTTGAAGTGCATCCAACCAACTAACACATCCAACTGTGTATTATTGGAATGATTGATTGAACATTTTATTACCAGATGCAGAATGGGTACAATACAGTACGGCTCAATACACACAATTGTTAAGGGGATGCAGACCTACTTTCTATAGAACTTCATTCTTAGATGCTTCTATAGAAAGTAGGTAAAACAAATTAAAAAGTTTTCTTTGCCCTATAGGAAAAAAAAGTTTTCTTCGCCCTATTTTTTTATTTATTTTTTTAAACCTACTGTAGAGGGCCTAAACTTAACCAGTTGGAAACCAAGCGTACAGTAATAAAATTAGCAATCAATCAATCAATCAACTCAATAGGCCATGCTCACTTAGAACAGCGCAGCACCCAGCTCTCTCTCAGTCTGACTATCCCCCGCGTTGCAGACAGGAGTGTGTGTGTGTGTGTGTGTGTGTGCGTGCGTGTGTGTGTGTGTGCGTGTGTGTGTGTGTGTGTGTGTGTGGGGGGGGGGGGGGGGGGGGGGGGTGGCGGTGGGTGGAGACTAGAGCCAGCGCTGACAGTCGAAAGGAAAAAGAAATTGAAAAAGAAATTGCTAATTAATCAATCAATCATTCCGCGATTTTTCTTTTGTTACACAATGATTTAAGACCCATCAATTACATCATCCAACATTGTTTAAAGCACTAAGACATTCGCTGTGACAGAATCGCTTGATATTTAGTCGTTTAGTCGTTATCAACATATCCATTTGTTAAATGATTGTCCAGCATCTTGTGATCCGGCGGAGTGATGTGATGTGATTCGGTTGTGGGCGGGTCCTGGGCCAGCAGCGTGGAATTGTGAACAATAAACACGTGTAAAATGACTGTTTCAGCCAATCAGAATCGAGAAATTTGCATGCCGTTGTATAATGTACGATATGGTATTGGTCACCGAAGTGCCACTGTACTTAGCCAAGATGGCGGCCTCGCCCTCACCACCACTCGTCCGGGTGGTAAGATGGCGTCGAACGCTCTCGTCACAAGGGCTAGCAAGCTGTGGTGTGCAGGGGGGCAGTAGCAGGTTGGAGACGCGTGCTGTGTTGTGGCGACCTCTGCTGGTGAGGCGGCGTCCTCTGCTCCGTCGAACCGAAGCCTGCTGCTGGTCTGCTGAGCCGCCGGTGCTGACAAGCTGCTGGTCTGCTGAGCCACCGGTGCTGACAAGCTGCTGGTAGGCGAAGAGAAAATATGTAATGTTAGATATTTATTTGTTTGGTGTAGAAGTATGGGCACCTGTTAGACGGGTGTAACTGGGTTTACTAAATTCTCAAAATGTGTAAAAAAAAAAAAAAAAAAAAAAATTTGTTGAGGTCCTAGTCTAGGGGAGGGGAGGGGGGGTCTGGCCTAGAGTTTATTTATTTTTTTGTTTATATTGATTTTTTCTTTTCTAATCTGAAGGCTACCTTAACTGAAGCTACTCTGTGGGTCTTAGAAGGCCCTCCTGCTAACGAACATGCAGCCAGCGCACGGTGCCTCTAACCACCAGCTCTCTTCAGGTGGCGCTTGCCAGGGGTACCTCGCTGGAGGGAATACAGTTAACATTAGCCACTTCAATATACCGCTTACTTCTAGGATAACCTGTTGTATCACTAGGGTGGTTCCGTTCGGATGTTCAACGCGCTACAAACGCTTATATTTCTATCATAACATGAAATAATACTCGAGTCCAGTTACATTCACCCGTGTGCTCCACGACGGGGCTCCTCAACGACACGTCCTCCCAGGTTCCCGTTCAACGCCGAAGAGGCTGTTTCTCTCCACTTCCGTTCAGGTGACTTGCTTCTTCTCGACGCCTTCCTCCTGCACTCCGCCTGCCACCGCCGCCCTCTGCTGGCCACCGCCCACTAGTCCCACAGGAAGAACTGGGTGAATGTGAATATGATTCAGTTAGTGTTTATAATCCATATTCCAGCCGGTGAGAGAAGGAGAAACTCGCGTCATTGTTCAGGAGAATATCAATGGAAACTGGTTAACATGTCTTTGTGCACCAAGGGGAGATAAAAGGTTAAGTCAGCACTTCTGAATAATAGTCGAATATTCAGGATAGTACATTTCCCCCTGGCTCGAGGAAGTGTGTTGTGAGGAACCTTGAGACAATCTCTTCAAAATCTTGCTAATCCTCTCTGTTTTATCGACCAAAACTTCACCAGAGGTTTTTAGGTGTTTATTTTAAATAGATCACGTTGAATCTGTGAAATCTAGATTAAAACCAGACTCAGCTTTAACCAAACCAAGCCCAGCAGTGGTCCTGCTCCCACCAGGCCAGACCCAAGCTGCAGCAGTGGTTCTACAACCACCAGGCCCATGCTTCAGTAGAGGTCCTACTTCCAGCTCCAGCAGCCCAGCTAACACCAGTTCCAGCAGCCAGCTACCACCAGCTCCAGCAGCTCAGCTACCACCAGCTCCAGCAGCTCAGCTACCACCAGCTCCAGCAGCCAGCTAACACCAGCTCCAGCAGCCAGCTACCACCAGCTCCAGCAGCCAGCTACCACTAGCTCCAGCAGCTCAGCTACCACCAGCTCCAGCAGCCCCAGCTAACACCAGCTCCAGCAGCTCAGCTACCACCAGCTCCAGCAGCTCAGCTACCACCAGCACCAGCAGCCCCAGCTAACACCAGCTCCAGCAGCCAGCTACCACCAGCTCCAGCAGCTCAGCTACCACCAGCTCCAGCAGCCCCAGCTAACACCAGCTCCAGCAGCCCAGCTACCACCAGCTCCAGCAGCTCAGCTACCACCAGCTCAAGCAGCTCAGCTACCACCAGCTCAAGCAGCTCAGCTACCACCAGCTCCAGCAGCCCAGCTACCACCAGCTCCAGCAGCTCAGCTACCACCAGCTCCAGCAGCTCAGCTACCACCAGCTCCAGCAGCTCAGCTACCACCAGCTCCAGCAGCTCAGCTACCACCAGCTCCAGCAGCCAGCTACCACCAGCTCCAGCAGCTCAGCTACCACCAGCTCCAGCAGCTCAGCTACCACCAGGCCCCAGCAGCCCAGCTACCACCAGGCTCCAGCGGCCCAGCTACCACCAGCTCCAGCAGCCAGCTACCACCAGGCCCCAGCAGCCCAGCTACCACCAGGCCCCAGCAGCCCAGCTACCACCAGGCCCCAGCAGCTCAGCTACCACCAGCTCCAGCAGCCCAGCTACCAACAGCTCCAGCAGCCAGCTACCACCAGCTCCAGCAGCTCAGCTACCACCAGGCTCCAGCAGCCCAGCTACCACCAGGCTCCAGCAGCTCAGCTACCACCAGGCTCCAGCAGCCCAGCTACCACCAGCAGCCCAGCTACCACCAGCTCCAGCAGCTCAGCTACCACCAGGCTCCAGCAGCTCAGCTACCACCAGGCTCCAGCAGCCCAGCTACCACCGGTATTTCATATCAAGTTGTTCTCTATAGCCTTCTTAACACTAAACCACAATGCCACCAAAGAAAGATAAAAATGAGCCTAAATCAGATGAGGACTATGCCTCACTTGCACAAGTAAATGAATTACTGCAACAGCAAAAAGAGATGTTCACTGCTCTCTTACAAACACAACAGGACAATTTCAAAAGCTTTGTAAAAATCATCATGGACTCTACAAACTCAAGACTGGATGCAATTACACGGGAGGTCCAGGAAATTAAAACAAGCATCCAGTACACACAGAAGGAGGTTGACGACATCAATGCTAACAATGCAAAACAGTCAGATAGTTGCAAGTACATGCAATCTGACATCTGGAAAACCTGTGAAAGCCTGCTAACAGTCACAGATAAAATAGAGTATTTAGAAGGTCAATACAGAAGAAACAACCTGGTCATTGATGGCATAGCTGAGTTGCCTGGAGAAACCTGGGGAGACACTGAAGAGAAGGTGAGGAGCGTCATGGTGGACAAGCTCAAGCTACAGAGGGACATTGAGATGGAGAGGGTGCACCGAACAGGGAAACCTGGGGAGGGACGCGAGAGACCAAGACCCATTGTGGTGACATTTTCAAAATACAAGGACAGATCAGCGGTTCTTCAGAGAGCCAAAGAACTCAAAGGGACAACATTTACATAAACGAGGACTACACAGACGCTGTCCGTCTGAAAAGAAAATAACTGTTGCCCAAGATGAGAGCTGCTCGTGAGAGAGGAGAGATCGCCTTTCTGAGGTATGACAGACTGATAATCCGACCCCGAAGTAGCACCCCAAAGCAGCCGAGGGACAGTTGAATGGTTGTTGCCCTTGCCACACATACCAACATTATGAATATAGTATACAATGCTAATTAATACTAACCTACCCAAAAAGGGGTTAAAGATGGCACATATAAATATATGTAGCATAAGAAACAAGCTAGCTGAGATATCAGAGATTTTACTATCAGACAATTTCCATATTTTAGCTATATCAGAAACACACCTTGATTCTACATTTGAGGATGGGGCATTGCAAATTAATGGATACAACATTTTTAGAAAGGACAGGAATGCATTTGGGGGAGGGGTTGCTTTTTATATTCAGAATCTTATTCCAGTGAAGATTAGGGAAGATTTAATGAATAATGAAATTGAAACATTATGGCTGCAAGTACACTTGCCTCATTTGAAGCCTATGTTGATTGGTTGCTGTTATAGACCACCTAGTGCAAATAATGTGTATCTAGAACAAATACTGTATGTGACATGTTGGACCAAGTGTGTGATTTGAGTAATGAGATTTATTTTACGGGTGACCTTAACATCGATTGGTTTTCATTGAAATGCCCATTGAAAAAACGACTTCTAACTGTAGCAAATGCATGTGGTCTATCACAGGTAATTAACAAACCAACTAGGATATGTTTGAAAAAGGATGGTAACCAGGTCTCCACCTGCATTGATCACATTTTTACTAACAATGCGGAGCTATGTTCCAAGGCGGTATCTGTAACTGTTGGTTGTAGCGACCATAACTTAATTGCTATTGTAAGGAAGACTAAAATGCCAAAACTGGGACCTAAAATAATTTACAAAAGATTGTATAAAATGTTTAATCAAGACAGCTTTGTGAAGGATGTTGAAAATCTATGTTGGTCAAAGGTGTTGAGGAAAAAAGATCCTGAAAAATCTCTATGGGAATTTGATACCATTTTTATGCCACTTGTTGACAAACATGCACCATTGAGAAAGTTTACCGTCAGAAGCGTCAGAACACCATGGTTGGATGATGAACTAAAAGAATATATGATAGAACGTAATCGAGCTAAATTAATAGCAAATACATCAGGTTATAAATCAGACTGGGAGGTATATTGTAAATTAAGAAATGTTGTTACAAAATGTAATAAAAAGAAGAAGAAATTGTATTATGAAAATAGGTTTAATTATATAAAAAATTTCAGTAAATTATTATGGAATACTCTAAATGAAATAATGGGCAGGAATAAGAAACCTACCCCATCCTTTCTAGAAACAGAAGGAAAATTACTCACCAAACCAGTTGAGATTACTAATCATATTAACAATTATTTTATTGGAAAAGTAGATAATTTAAGGAATAATATGCAAACAATAGATAATGAAAAATCTTATTTATTAATAAAGAATAAAATAATGAAAGATAAAAATTGTCAATTTAATTTTGATAGTGTGACTATAAGTAATGTAGAACATATGTTAAGTACCACTAAAAACAAACCACCAGGTGTTGACGGTCTTGACAAGAAACTTCTGAAATTGGTCCCTGATTTAATTGCCCCTGCTATCTGTCATATTATAAATCAATCCTTTAGTGAATGTTTGTATCCGCAACAGTGGAAAACTTCCAAAGTAATACCACTGCCAAAAAATTTGAAATTGCCATTCTCAGGATCTAATAGTCGTCCCATAAGTTTACTGCCAGTTTTAAGTAAACTGATGGAAAGAATAGTAAGTGAACAGATTAAAAGCTACTTTTCTTTTAACACATTGACCACTGATTTTCAACATGCATATCGTGAAGGACATTCAACAGCGACTGCATTAACCCAAATGACGGATGATTGGCTGAAAGAGATAGATAAAAAGAAAATGGTTAGAGCTGTCTTGCTTGATTTTACTGCAGCATTCGACATCATAGATCACAAATTCTTACTTAAAAAACTTGAATGTTACGGTTTCTCCTCATCTGCACTATCTTGGATGCAAACTTATTTAGCAAACCGGAAACAAATAGTTTTTTTTTAATGGGAGTTACTCAGAAGTTAAAACGGTAAGGTGTGGAGTACCCCAAGGAAGTTGCCTTGGGCCTTTGCTCTACACCATATTTACAAATGACATGCCTCTTGTCCTAAATAAGTCCTATATTTCTATGTATGCGGATGATTCAACGATTTACACATCAGCCTCAACAGCCAATGAATTAAATACGGTCTGTAATCGGAATTATTAAAGGACAAACGATGAGCCGTTTACATTAATCATTCTGAGTCATTATTAATAATAATAGAAAGGTTTATTTAATAAAGAAAGTTCATGACAGCGTGGCCACGCTGCCAGACCAGTCACCCCCCCAGACGCAGACATGTTAACCCCCTAGCGTCTGACAGGGGACTGGCCTAGAGGCCTGGTCAGACAATTGAATACATGAAATTACGTAGAAGAAAACAAAATGGCTGGTTAGAGAAATTAATAATACGACTATGTTATGGCTAAGCTTGGAAGGAAAAACAGCTCCATCTTACAGTTCCCATGACCTTGGGTTATGGCTCTATGGCTGGTAGAAACAGCAACTTCGTTATGACTGAGAGAATGATAGAGTAATCTTAAAGAGACATACACACATTAACCAGTAAATCTGGTTGGACTGAAACTCAAGCTGTATGACATGATAAAATAACAGAGACTCATAATGACATGATAATATATTCCACGACAGTTCCCTCCTCTTGATAATTATTAATCACAATCATTATCATTTCATAAAGACAACAAAAAATATTATCATTCAAACACAGATTATAATAACCCAGCAAAAACTATTTTTATTATCTAAAAAACAAAAGGTCCTCTGCATAGACCCCGTGTCACGTGCAAAAGAGAAGTTGTCATAACAGCAGCCATCATTAGCGTCTCTTTGCAAATGCCCAGACGGTGGTTGCAGGATTCAAGGGTACAGTCCAGCCTCTGGTTTTGTCAAGGCCATACTTCTCCCACCACCAAGCTGAAAAATTGAAATCACAAAAGAAAACACAGGGCAGTACCTTGCAAGATAGACTGCGCTCACGAAATATAACACTGGGTGCATTACTAGAAGACAAAAACATTCTCACAAAACTCATAGCGAAAACAGAATACACGTGACTGCATTCTCCGGGAGATAGCCAAAACAAAACAAAAACAATTTGCAGACTCCTCACAAAGAATGAAAAAATAACTGGTTACTATTGCAATGCACAACACATTAAAAAATCTCCACCTGAATCAAAGAAAGTTCATTACACCATTACCTAACATCTTTTAGGACGATACTGTAATATCTGCATGTATTGTGGTTCAAACCTAAGCATTGTGGGTAAAACTTGCCTCATCCCGGAAACGGTCTCTTCTCCCTCCCCCGGTCGCTGGTCCAAGCACCCCCCCTCTGCAGTCCATGTATGCCGTGGCTCGGTCCTGATGATCCTCCCCTCCGATGCAAGGAGCCTGTCCGGTGAATGGCTTAGACCTGCTGGAAACTGTCTCTAAGATCTTTATCTCAGGACCACTGATCCTATCAGACTGGAGTCAGCTGTCGGTTGATGGTCTTAGCGCCCCATCGTTCACTAGCCGATAGGCCCTCTGCCTCCTAGTTCTGGAGCAGATTGGGACAGCTTACTTTCACAGAAACCAGCTGTAGTCGGTCCCCCCACTCAGGCCCTTGGTTGTGGCCCTGATGGAACAGGCCTGCTAGAAACTGTCTCAGTGTCCATGCTGTAGCTGCAGAGTGGAGCTCTGGTCCAGTAGATTAGCTGGGCCAGCTTGTCTCCCCGTAATCAGCTGTAGTCGGTTCCCCCGTCAGGTTCTGGAAACCGTCTCACAGATCTGATGGTCACGGAGTACTGTCCATGTGTCACCGCTGTAACTGCAGAAGCCTGGTACAGACAGTGGTCCTCTGCGCGTCCTCCTCTTGGTCAGAGATGGGTGCCCGGACCGCAAGGAGAGTGAAGAGACCGTTCAGCGAGACCCCACCACAGAAAAAAGAAAGAAAAAACCATCAGTACATAGCTCAAATACAACTGAGGTTTTTGACCTAGGCTTTCTGATACTTATTGTTATGGGAGATTTATAATATAATATGAGCAATAACTTGTAATGTTATCAGTACATGGCTCAAACACAACTGAACACAATCACGTGCACTCCTGTGACATACGAATAAGATTAAAGAGAGAGAAAGAAAATAAAGAATTAATAATAAAAAAAACTGTATTCTGAAGCTGGACGAAGGTCATTCAATCACACTGTCACTCAGGGGTGACATGTTGTAGTTCTCACCTCCTTACCAGAGGACAGGTCTAAGACTGAACTGAACTTAAAGGGGAGACACTGCAGGTGAACTAATATATATCACACTGAAACTTCCCCAGTTCACTACTTACATTAAGACACTACTTTTTTTTTTTTTTTATCACAATTGTATGTTCAAACATGCACATGAGGCCTGATCTACTTAAATATGCACTAATTTGCATATAATTCCAGGACAGAAATCTGAACATTGGATAAAGCCATTTTCAAAATTATAGCTCCATTTTGTCGACATATTAGAGCCAAAGGGGATTTTGGATATCTCTTTTTATCACTCCATAAATCAGAATATACTCCATTCAGTCATTGTTATGGCAAAATTCCATACTATGCCAAATCAGATATGAATAGAACTGGACAAACCAAATAAACAAAAAATAAAAACCCACTCTCGCTGGCAGTGTGCTAAACATCTGTGGTGTTCCACAAGGAAGCATACTAGGACCGCTACTGTTCCTAATTTATGCAAATGACATGTCGTCAGCTTGTGACTGCAACTTGTTCCTGTTTGCGGACGACTCAGCCCTGCTGGTCTCTGACAAGAACAAGTTACAGGTTGAAAAAACCCTCAGCTCGGAACTAGGCAGAATCTGCATATGGCTCGCTGATAACAAACTATCATTACACATGGGCAAAACAGAGTCCATTCTTTTCGGTTCAAATAACAAACTCAGCAAGACCGACGGCTTCTCAGTTACAGTGGGTGACAATATTGTCACAAGGAAAGATGAAATTACCTACCTGGGTTCCATCCTAGAGGCTAATCTCTCCTGTGACAAAATGGCATCCAATGTAATAAAAAAAGTCAACCAACGAACTCGATTCTTGTACCGGATCTCCTCTCTGGTAAACAAGAATACCCTGAAGACTCTGGCAGGAGCACTCATTCAGGGGTACTACGACTATGCTTGCACCTCATGGTACCAAAGCACCTCAAAGGCGCTAAAAACAAAATTACAAACATCTCAAAACAAACTGGTCAGACTACTGCTTAACCTTACTCCTAGAACCCACCTCACCCCTGCCCACTTTGACAACCTAGGATGGCTTAGAGTAGATGACAGAGTACAGCAACTTGCAATGGGCCTGGTCTACAAGATACACTACACGACCAAGGTACCCATGTACATGGCAAAATACTTCCCAAAGGTCAGTGAATACCACGATCACAACACCAGAGGGAGCTCCACAAATCATGTTAAACCCAGATTCGGCTCAAATAAGGGACTAAACACGTTTCGCAATTATGCCACATCAATGTGGAACGCCCTACCCAAAGCTGTAAAGGAATGTGGATCACTACCCACTTTCAAAACCTCTCTCAAGAGACACCTACGGGAGACTGCAATTCAACACTGGCCCCTGTAAATATCCTAACCCAACCCCCTCCAATGTACAGTCATTTACCTAGTATGGTTTTGTCAATAGTCCAATGTACAATTTTGTTTGTTTGTACAGAGTCTCCCCCCCCTCAATGTACAGTTTTGCTTGTCTATACAGTGTGCCCCCCCCCCCCCCCCAACCACCTCCAATGTAAATTACCCAGTATGGTTGTCAATATCCCAGTGTACCCAACCCCCCCCACCCAACCTCCTCCAATGTACAGTTTCTACGTCAAATGTATATACTCCCTTTTCTTGACTCCTTCTGTATCACAAACAGTACTGTATTTGCAAATCTGGTATGTCATAAATGTATAGATGTAGCAGTACTGACTATCTGTATGTCATGTATGTCATATATGTCCTGATGAATTGAAAATGGGGGACCCTGGTGGAAACAAGACGAAAGTCTTTCTCTGGTCTGCATCCCCTTAACAATTGTGTGTATTGAGCTGTACTGTATTGTACCCATTCTGCAATCTGTTAATAAAGTTTTCAATCAATCAATCAATCACATCCTGCCTCTGAACCACTCCTTCTATCGCCCTTTGCTAAGCCAACACATTTCGATCACCGTGTGTATTGAGCCCCACTGTACTTGTCCTGGCTGAAGAAATCTGATTCTGACTCCCCAATAAATCTACTTTAATATTGACTGGTTGAGTGGTGCTGCTTTCCCAGTTCCCTTTTCAATAAATATGACAGGATCTCAGCTAGTGGGGTTCTCTACCTAGGCATAAGTGACCATTGCCCCACAGTTTTAAGGAGGAATTTTAAATCTTTTATCAACGAATCATTTTTTTAGATGACCTTCTTCGTTCTGGAGACCCTCAACATTGGCTTTCTTTCAGGCAAATTATAGGAACAAAAATGTACTGTTTTGCGGGCAAGGCTGACTACTATGGCTGCTTTACAAGGAAAACAAAACGGATCTATGAGCAATAACTTGTTCTGAGGCCAAAGTTTGAAATAAGGAATGGAAGATAGTTTTAATTCCTCACACTGATCAATTGATAAGGAATGCGCAGTTGGTAATCAGACCATGTAAACAAATGTCCGATCACCAAGTGAGAGCGATCTTTCGTTCGGCAAGACAGTTAATACACACATATGACGTGGAAGGAGCTGGAACATCACCCTGAGGATTGGCTGAAATGACTATTATGGCTGCTTTACAAGGAAAACAGAGCGGATCCCATAACAATGTCACTTATGGCCTTATAGCAAGGATCAACATAGATCATAACCAAATTGTTTTGACTGGCTAATGTGTGCCTCTCTTAAAGAGAAACGCACATACTACGCTGATACCTGATGACAGCGCCCTCTCATACAATACCAAAATCTTTAAAGAGGACTGTTGTTCATCGTGCCATCAATCATTGGAATAACTGCCCACTGAACATAAGTAAATTGAATAGTAAAGTGTCTTTCAAATACCACCTAAGAATGCACTACTTAAATATGTGAGCTGATGTTGATAATGATGTCTGCCCCCCCATTATACCTGTCTCTCCCCCCAATATATATATATATATATATACACATAACATATATATATACATATATATATATACAGTGGCTTCCCCTCGCCACAATGTATAGCAAAATAAAGACCAAAATATACACTATCTCTATTGGAATGGAGACTTCAGCTCAGGCGACAGCTAATGGGGATCCTTTTCAACAATAAACAATATGACTTGCTGCACAGGATAAACTAGGGATGGGCAAAAATAATCCAGATCGATTGATCACATGATGTACTCGAGTACTCGTGGAGGAAAACGCTGTACAAAATAAACTTATTTTCCGGTGTTTTAGACTTTTATTTTGAAGCCCACCGCTCCGTCTTTTCCGATGTTCTAGACTTTTATTATGAAGCCCACCGACCGGACCGGAAGTATTGTTGTGTGATTATCACGACAGCCGCTTTGTATTCCCTTGTAAACGATAACGAACCAGAGCCGCGTTGGGAACCCTGTTGGTAAAATCAATGACGCCTGCCGCGGACGTCAAGTTGATAAAGTTCCTATAATAACTTTACGAAATGTGTGAAGACATTTTGATCGACTTCTTTTTTTTTAGTTCATGTTATTAGATTAAGCACTTATTGTATACACATGAAGCACTAGATAGACTATTTGTTTAGTTCAATAGTTGTTCTTAAAGAAACATTCCCATCAGGCACCTCGCGGAACCCCTGTGTGCCCCGTGGTGTGCAGGCAATCTACCCGTTATGTCAGTCCTTTGACCACCCGCTTATTGTAAACAATCATGCATGCACTTGTTTTAACGTTATTCTGTGTCGTTAGCCACGCTATATGTTGTATTCATTTTGTTAGCTATTTAGCCAATGTTGTTATCACTGAACGAACACCACCAAAACGTTACTGATCTCTAATCCTCATTTAGCAGCCCAATTTCTCCGGCAGTAGCTATGTATTGATCACAGACACAAGTGTCAATCTATGTAAATATTGATGAGTATTTTGGTGGCTGATACAATGTGATGATGAGCAAAAACAGTCCAGCTCTACTGTCAATAACAAGATACTAACTGACGTAAATTCACCCATGGCAATGTCAACACACAGTATAACAAAGCAGGATAGCCGGACCAGCACTCACAGGTTCAATGTTTTTTTAATTGGCAGCCTGAATCAAAGCAGACATGTTTCGGACTAATGTCCTTCTTCAGTGGTATGGCTAGCACTGGAAATGAATTCAAGGTGATGATTAAATACACCTGGCAGGTAAATGACACGGCAGGAAATGACATCACAACGCAGGTGTGCCTATGCAATATGACTAAATGAATGACCTATCAAAATAGAGTACAATCATAATTTATACATATGTATAGATATATCTATATCTATCATAAATAAATATTTATAAACAATACAATACAAAACGAAACAAAATTACCAGAAACTTGATAACATATAACATGCCCTTTCATTTATAGGGCTAATTGAGCCACTTTACTTGAATTGAATTAATTAATTTCAAATTATCCATAGGGCATCTAGTTTGGCAACAAACAACATCTTAAATCAGACCAGAAATAACAATGTGGGAGTAAGGAGGTTAAAGGAAACAGGTTAAGACGTTCTCTTCATTCATACCTTTAGGTTCGATACAATTAAACAGGTGGATATAATAACATTCACGTTGCAGCAGCAGCTTGTGTCTGTCTCCACCTCGCGCTGGCCTGAGTACTAGCTCTAGTCCCATATATTTGAGGTCGTTGACGGTATGCTTACACTTAGAGAAATGCCGAGCTACCGATGACTTGACATCTAAATTTCTCACAGCACATTTGTGTTCACTTATTCTTGATTTAAAGGCTCTCGTTGTTTTGCCCACATAGGAAAAATTACAAGGACATTTTAGCAAATACACCAGATTGGACGAATTACACGTTATCCGTCCTTTGACTCGGATATTTTTCCCCGTTTTTGGATGTGCGAAAAATTTATCTTTAATCATACCCTGGCACTGAACACAGGATTGGCAGGGAAAATTTCCGTCTGGGATGTTGGACATAAAATGAGAAGGTTTCTTTAAGGGCAAATCAGTTTTGACTAGGAGATTAGATAAATTTGCTTGTCTCTTGTAAAAATAGTTAGGCGAATGCTGAAACGCTGTCCCTATGAGAGGGTCGGACTGCAGAATATGCCAATGTTTATTGACAATAGTCCGCGTGTCTCTCGTAATAGGGCTGTAAGTAGACACGAATGATACTTTGTCAGGTTTATCTTCTTTCTTTCTGGGGGTAAACAACGTGGCCCTGTCGATATGCTTGGTTTTATTAAAGGCTTTTAGTGTCAAATCAGCACTATATCCTCTCTCGTGGAAACTGCCACGGAGTACCTTTGCTTGTGCAATAAATGTATCGTCAGTATCACATATTCTCTTATAGCGAAGTATTTGGCTATAAGGAAGACTGTTCTTCAAGGCTGGGGTGTGATAACTAGAATAATGTAAGAACGAGTTACGATCCGTCTCCTTTTTAAAAACCTCTGTGTGTAATGAGATGCCATCTGGGGCTTTCTTGATCAAAACATCGAGGAAGGGTAAATTATACATATCAAACTTTAATGTAAACTTTATCGTTCTTCTACAGGAGTTCAGGTACTCAAGGAAGGCAAAAAGTTCGGATGATGAACCAGACCAAATAAAAAACAGATCGTCAATATAGCGCATATACGATTTGACACATTTCTCAAACGGGTTATTATTAAAGATATGATCCACTTCATATTTGGACATATAAAGATTGGCTAGGTTCACAGCGGCTGGAGAGCCCATGCTGAGGCCTCTGTTTTGTAAATAGTATTTATCTTGGAATCTAAAATAGTTTCTAGTTAGAACTAGATCCATTAAACTAACCAGCGCTTCTGTAGGGGGGAGTAATACTTCCCTCGAGTTTAAATAAAAACTCAGCGCGTCCAGCGCATCTGCATGTGGAATGCTGGGGTAAAGGCTGACTACATCTATGGTAACTAGTAAGTCTGTAGGACTAATGTTGCAGGACGAGAGCCTGTTCAAAAAAGTAGTAGTATCCTTCAAGTAACCACGCTGAGAAGAGGCCAAATCCTTAATATGCGCATCAATGAACTGAGAGATTTTTTCTGTGGCAGAGCCAATACCGGAAACAATAGGTCTACCAGGAGGGTTAATCATATCCTTATGGATTTTAGGTAAAGTGTAAATAATAGGAGTAACCGGGTACTCTACGAACATAAACTTGAATTCATTTTCTGTAATTGCCTCAGACAATCTCAGGCTTTTAAGGACCGTTTTGATTTCCGTAGAAAATCTGAACACAGGGTCTGAATTTAGAAGGGTATATACCTCAATCTCATTCAATTGTCTGTTTATCTCAGATATATACGAGCTCTTGTTTTGGAGCACGATACCAGACCCCTTGTCAGCTTTTCTAAAAATTAAATCTTCCTTCTTCATGAGCTCCTTCAGTGCTGCAGACTCCGATTCAAGTAAATTTGGATAAAGATGGGCTTTGTGACTGGTCTCACATAACTTAAGGACATCATTTTGTACTAATCTGCAGAAAGTTTCAACTGAGGGAGGATTGAGATGGGGAGTAAACAGACTACGGGGTTTAAATACTTTTCTTTTAGAGGTGTCTGGCTCTATCTCAGGCCTAGCATCAGCATCATCATCACTTATCAACACATTTTCATTAGCGTATTGAGTTCTCTTATCAAACCCTCTGGCATAAAATGCTTTCAACTTAATATTTCTAAAAAACTTAAATAGTTCTACCTTAGTAGTAAATGCATCCACCTTGCGGGCTGGTACAAAAGATAAACCTTTAGACAGGATATTATGATGTGGGTCGCTCAATAATACATCTGAAATGTTGACAATGTTAGATGTAATGCTCATCACCGGAACCGTGGATTTTTTCCTCTGGCCCCGCCTCGTCTTCCTAAAAGCCTTTAATAAAACCAAGCATATCGACAGGGCCACGTTGTTTACCCCCAGAAAGAAAGAAGATAAACCTGACAAAGTATCATTCGTGTCTACTTACAGCCCTATTACGAGAGACACGCGGACTATTGTCAATAAACATTGGCATATTCTGCAGTCCGACCCTCTCATAGGGACAGCGTTTCAGCATTCGCCTAACTATTTTTACAAGAGACAAGCAAATGTATCTAATCTCCTAGTCAAAACTGATTTGCCCTTAAAGAAACCTTCTCATTTTATGTCCAACATCCCAGACGGAAATTTTCCCTGCCAATCCTGTGTTCAGTGCCAGGGTATGATTAAAGATAAATTTTTCGCACATCCAAAAACGGGGAAAAATATCCGAGTCAAAGGACGGATAACGTGTAATTCGTCCAATCTGGTGTATTTGCTAAAATGTCCTTGTAATTTTTCCTATGTGGGCAAAACAACGAGAGCCTTTAAATCAAGAATAAGTGAACACAAATGTGCTGTGAGGAATTTAGATGTCAAGTCATCGGTAGCTCGGCATTTCTCTAAGTGTAAGCATACCGTCAACGACCTCAAATATATGGGACTAGAGCTAGTACTCAGGCCAGCGCGAGGTGGAGACAGACACAAGCTGCTGCTGCAACGTGAATGTTATTATATCCACCTGTTTAATTGTATCGAACCTAAAGGTATGAATGAAGAGAACGTCTTAACCTGTTTCCTTTAACCTCCTTACTCCCACATTGTTATTTCTGGTCTGATTTAAGATGTTGTTTGTTGCCAAACTAGATGCCCTATGGATAATTTGAAATTAATTAATTCAATTCAAGTAAAGTGGCTCAATTAGCCCTATAAATGAAAGGGCATGTTATATGTTATCAAGTTTCTGGTAATTTTGTTTCGTTTTGTATTGTATTGTTTATAAATATTTATTTATGATAGATATAGATATATCTATACATATGTATAAATTATGATTGTACTCTATTTTGATAGGTCATTCATTTAGTCATATTGCATAGGCACACCTGCGTTGTGATGTCATTTCCTGCCGTGTCATTTACCTGCCAGGTGTATTTAATCATCACCTTGAATTCATTTCCAGTGCTAGCCATACCACTGAAGAAGGACATTAGTCCGAAACATGTCTGCTTTGATTCAGGCTGCCAATTAAAAAAACATTGAACCTGTGAGTGCTGGTCCGGCTATCCTGCTTTGTTATACTGAACTTTATGGGATTACAGCACCCAGTGTGAGTACTTGTGAGCGCGGTCTAACTTGACTATAATGTCAACACACACAAACGATGCAGATAAACACAAACGATGCAGATAAACACAAACGATGCAGATAAAATAGCGAATTGTTTATCCCCTATCACAGCGTAATAAACGCATGTAAACGTGTGTGTGTGTGTGCCTACACAGACAGAGGAAAATATTTCTATGTAATATAACAGCGTGCACAGCCTGTGCTACAGTATGCACTTGTTTCTATTCTATCCTGTATTTAATAAAAATAATTACCCATATTTGTGCCTTTATGGCTGCTCTCTCTTTTTTTTTTTTTTTTTTTTATGTTGATTCAAAACAGGGTATATATTGAAATGTATTTAAATCCCAGTCTCAAAGGTATACCTAAACCCTATACACTTTATGATCACTTTGGAGCTACTAATACAAATTTCAGAAGGCCCATTGTCAGTGATTTGTTCACATGGCCTTAATATATTGCTGTACCTGTATCTCCATCGATCTGTGTGCGTGCATGTGAGTGTGCGCTATACTTTGCCTGAGCTCAGGTCGATGTCTCCCCGCCGTGCGTCCAGCCAATGCGCTGTGGGCCCGTCCCGTCCTGCACCTCCGCACGCCATTGTGCTTTTTTCCCCTCGAACACCTCCTTATAGGCACAGTCTTTACACCACTGCCCGGCGCACCGGAGTTGATGGTCGCCGGCGAGACCAGCGGATAGGAGACGGGACGGCCGGTGGCGGTGACGCACACGGAAAGACACCGAGCCCAAAATCCAGCCCCGGGCACACCGTGGGAGAAAAGACAGAAAAACAGATTCTTAGCTTCTCCCGTCATGACCCCACAGGCCCCCCTTTCTGGCCCCTCTAAACTGTCCACATTTTCCATTTTCTAGGTAAACACAAACCAAACAGAAAATAAAAGACAACAAATAAACACCCACAATAAAATATGTGGCAGACAAATCGTTTCCTCTGAACACTTTCGAGAAAAAAGCTCTGTGGAGTAGCGTATCACGCCTGTTATTTCGGATACGTATCACGCCTGTTATTTCGGATACAATGCCCCTATCCTATTTCTTTTCAGAAAAACTGCAGTATGACCAGATAAGGCAGTGGAAAACTAATCACACGACATAAGCCCTGTCCCCCTATCTTTTGGCATCCCACGCACTTGGTATCCTCACGCACGGACCCTCTTCCCGCCTCTTTGTGATAACCCAAAAACAGTGCAACAACCAAAAAACCCAGAATCAGTGCCTAAAACTATTTGCATGAACTTCCCTTTCCACTATACCCACAGTACTTTGCACACGCCTGTTATTTCGGATACAAATGTAATTCACGCCTAATTATCGGAACATACCTCTTAATTTAAAGTGTCCAGAGGAAAACCATAAAAAGGTACCCAAAAAAAACAATACTATGTACAAATTATGTGGCCCCCAAAAATTGGTTCCTCCTGAGCACTCGGAGACAAAAAGCTCTGTAAACAGCGTACAGCCCGAACATACCCCTTAAATCCCAGTACTCAAGGAAACACAGGGGGGTTACACACATTATCCTATATTCAATACCCCACTCGCATAATTACTTTATAGATAGAAACAAAAACCGCTTTTAAACAGAATGGCTACTTTATACATAACCGCTTTTAAACAGAATGGCCACTTTATAAATAACCGCTTTTAAACAGAATGGCTACTTTATAAATAACCGCTTCTAAACAGAATGCCCACCGAATATCTCCCCCACGCTCCCATGGATTCTAGCCGTAGTTGGCAGCCAAACGGACGCTAGCAGGCGGTTCCTCACTCCCTTCCCATAATTTATGCGGGGGAGTATTGAGGAGAAGAAAGCGCTTTCCCTGAAACCCAAGATTTCAACCTGCCCGCATAGCGCCTTGGCTCGCGGCCAACTCGACCCCCATCGCTCTAAAATATATATTAACCTAATTAAAGAAAATACCCCATAATTCTTCTCGTCGTCAACATATTTTATTATACTCGTGGTAGGCCCCCGCACCCCGTCTATAAGGCACGAGCCTAATCCCTGCCTAATACATTCGGGACGTACCAAGATTGAGAAACTATAGAAAAACCATCGCCAGTCTACCAAGCACAGTAATACACCAATACAATGAAAAAATAACCACTGCAGAGCACATAGTAATATACATTTAAAAAATTGCTCTGACCGGCACCATGTTCTAGTTTAGACCTCTAATTATAAATTTAAAAACAAAAAATGTTTTAAACAGAAATCAGAATGTCAACAGCTCACCGAGTGTTCCTTATCACGCGTCCCCAAGGTTCATGCCGGAGGTGACAGCCAAGCGGACGGCGCAGCTGGTTCTCTCCCCTCGGTGTCTCGCACGGATGAGCCTCGAGACAGCGCTCCCCCGGAATTCCATGATTCACCCTTTCTGCAGAGTCCGTTTGGCGGCCGACCTCGACACCCATTGGTTAAAAAAAACATCTCGTCGCCATCTGTAATGGGAATTATTAAAGGACAAACGATGAGCCGTTTACATTAATCATTCTGAGTCATTATTAATAATAATAGAAAGGTTTATTTAATAAAGAAAGTTCATGACAGCGTGGCCACGCTGCCAGACCAGTCACCCCCCCAGAGGCAGACATGTTAACCCCCTAGCGTCTGACAGGGGACTGGCCTAGAGGCCTGGTCAGACATACAATTGAATACATGAAATTACGTAGAAGAAAACAAAATGGCTGGTTAGAGAAATTAATAATACGACTATGTTATGGCTAAGCCTGGAAGGAAAAACAGCTCCATCTTACAGTTCCCATGACCTTGGGTTATGGCTCTATGGCTGGTAGAAACAGCAACTTCGTTATGACTGAGAGAATGATAGAGTAATCTTAAAGAGACATACACACATTAACCAGTAAATCTGGTTGGACTGAAACTCAAGCTGTATGACATGATAAAATAACAGAGACTCATAATGACATGATAATATATTCCACGACAGGTCCTAAAGGCAGAGTTGCAATCAGTGATGGAATGGATAAAGAATAACAAACTAGTTCTAAACATATCAAAGACAAGTAGCATCATTTTCGGTTCAAACCATACTCTAAGAACGAACCCAGTCTTGAAACTTTTGATAAGTGATGTGGTAATTAATCAAGTCCAGGAGACTAAACTCCTAGGGGTAACATTAGACAGTAAATTGTCATGGTTACACCATATAAACAATATAGTAGTGAAAATGGGAAGAGGGATTTCTGTTGTTAAAAGATGTGCTCATTTGTTACCACTAAATTCTATCAAACAGGTAATTCAAGCTCTGGTTTTGTCAAATCTTGACTATTGTCCTGCAGTATGGTCGAATGTAACGACGAATAAACTGAAAAAATTACAAATGGTACAAAACAAAGCGCTTCGCTGTGAGTACAGAACTAATGTTGCAGCGATGCACAGTTGTTTAACTTGGTTACTTGTCAAACATAAATTACTCTGCTCACTCCTTGTATTCACTAGGAATATTCTTGTTACAAAGATCCCCTCAATTTTATATAACAATTTATCAATAAGTCTTGACAGACACAACCATTCCACCAGACATGCTTCTGCACAAGGTTTTACACTTCCAAAAGTGAGGTCGAATGCAATGAAGCGAACTGTCATGTTCCGTGGTATGCAGGAATGGAACTCTCTTCCCAGACATGTTAAGCAGGAGAATAGTAAATGTCGTTTCAAAATCGTGGTAAAACAACATTTTCAACCAAAGAAATTGACATTCCCTAATAGATAGTGTGTACTTAAATTAAAATGTATGTGTCTGATAAAGAGATAGGTATATATGGATGAAAAGGCATGTGTCTGATAGGGATATATTATTAAAATATTGTATAATTGGCTGATATGAACATAGATAATGTATGTAAAAGCTAAATAGTATATTATGCTGTATTGTATTATGAATTAATTATGAGTAGGTATTATTGTATTGTATTATGAATTCATTCATAAGGAGTATATTTTTTTATATTGTATTATGAATTTGATTAGGGTTTTTATTGTTGTTTTAATTGTCTGTATGACATGTAAATGTTGTGAGTGTATAAGGGTTTTTATTGTTGTTTTAATTGTCTGTATGACATGTAAATGTTATGAGTGTATAAGGGTTTTTATTGTTGTTTTAATTGTCTGTATGACATGTAAATGTTGTGAGTGTATAAGTCTGTAACTGTATTTTATGTGTTATGGACCCCAGGAAGAATAGCCCCAGCACTGCTGTGGCTAATGGGGATCCAAATAAACTTAAACTTAAACTTTAAACTTGCTAAGTCCTCTGCAAGTTAATTCAATGGAACACCGGTTAACGCATGTATGAATACGGTCCTTAGACCAACAGTTTCATACATTAGATCGACAGTCGCACACATTAGACCAACAGTTTCGCACACTCGTTCATGAATTGTAAACACTGTTCAACAAACACACTCTTCAGCACGTAGTCCTGGCGATACCGAGCGGGTAACCGACCTCTAGTGCTCCTCTGGGGCCGGATTGGTCCGACTCCCCCCTCTCAGATCCTGTGTCCGTCTTCTTGCCCTCCCGGGTAGCAACACGAGAGGATGTAGGAGGGGTGGATTCACCAAGGGGGGAATCATCAGACTCGGAAGAGCTCTGTGCAGGTTCATGCATCCTCCGGGGGATCCGCGCGCGCTCCCCCCCGCCTCGGGCAGTCCCGTAGGTGCATGTCCTGGGGCCCAAGCCTTCGGGACCACGTCTCGAGCCGGGGCACACCGTTTACACTGTTGCCTCCAGCCCTTCACCTCGGCCGCCATCCCTGTCCAGTAATAGCCCCGCCCCATTAACCCTAGTGTCCCGCGTTCGCCCAAATGTCCCCCAAGGACATGTTGAATCTCGTATACATGCCGCCGCAGCGCCCCCGGCACCACCAACCACCAACATGTTCTTTGATTTCTCCAGCGCCTTCAACACCATCCAGCCGTCACTGCTAGCGGAGAAGCTCTCTGCGATGCAGCTGGAGCACGGCTTGGTGGCCTGGATCAAGGACTACCTCACTGAGAGGCCACAGTACGTCAGACTAAAGGACAGTCAGTCTGACGTACTGGTGAGCAACACCGGCGCCCCCCAGGGAACTGTGCTGTCACCCTTCCTCTTCACCCTCTACACCTCAGACTTCTGCCGCAACTCCAGCGGGTGCCACCTGCAGAAGTTCTCAGACGACTCCTCCATCGTAAGCTACATCACCGACGATGATGAGGAGGAGTACAGAGCCCTGGTGGAGAGCTTCGTGGGGTGGAGCGACAGCAACCACCTCCAACTCAACACCAGTAAGACCAAGGAGCTGGTGGTGGACTTCCGGAGGGGCAAGAAGAGGCCCCCCCCGATTCCCATCTCCATCCGAGGGGTGGAGGTGGAGATGGTGGACTCATACAAGTTCCTTGGGGTACACCTGAACAATAAACTGGACTGGTCGGACAACACAGAGGCCCTCTACAGGAAGGGACAGAGCAGGCTGTTCTTCCTGAGGAGACTCAGGTCCTTCAATGTGTGCAACAAACTGCTGCAGTCTTTTTACCAGTCTGTTGTGGCCAGCATCCTCTTCTATGCTGTGGCATGCTGGGGAGGCTACATCAACTCAAGGGACACCAACAAGCTCAACAAGCTGGTGAGGAAGGCTAGCTCCGTGGTGGGAGTCGAGCTACCTAGACTTGAGGTGATGGTAGAGAGGGGGATGATAAGGAAGCTGGATGCCATCATGGAGAACCCCTACCACCCCCTCTACGACGAGCTAGTCAAGATGAGAAGCTCGTTCAGCCACAGACTCATCCCCCCCCGACACTCAACTAACCGCCTCGGACAGTCCTTCATACCAGCGGCCATCAGGCTCCACAACAGTGGGCAGCGACTAGCAGCCTCCAGGCCCCACAACAGGGGGCAGCGACAGCGACTGCTACCAGACATTGACCTGGGACTTATAGGAACCCAAGGGGGACAAAGTAGACTACCCTGGTACTTTGATTAATGTATACTCAGTAGATAGTAAATTATTATAACACTACCTCTTGCATACTGCACCTCATGTGACACTGTGAATAATGTGAATATTCCTCAGCTAGTCAGATAGTAAATTATATTGACCATATTGATCAATTTGTTTACACTGCCTGTGTTGTCTTTTACTACCTGTATACTGTGTTGTTTTACTACCTGTACCCCTCCCCCCCTCCCCCCCATGCTGCTATGATGCCTGAATTTCCCCAAGGGGATCAATAAAGGAATATCTTATCTTATCTTATCTTATCTTAACTGTAGTATCTCTTCTCCATCTCGAGGGTCACTAACTCGCCTGAATAGCACCTTATTCTTCAGACGGAACCGTTCCCACTGCCCGTAGAGCTTACGCATGAGCAGGCTCACCTCTTGCAGTTGCACTCCGGTGGGGTGGATCCCCTTCATCACCGCCTCCCGTACGGGCCCCACCTCCGGGTCTTCTACTTGGAATTGCCGTATCTTGTCCCAGCTATATCCGCCGTCTCCCTTCAGGACCGCTATCTGCCTTACGCCGACCACTGGGAACCCCGACGGATCGGTCCGCTTCTCGGGGCTCCGGCGAGCACGGAGGGAGGCCGGCCGACCCCGCGCAGCCCAGAGCAAGCAAGCCCGAACTCCTTCCGCCGAGATCGTTACGTAACCTTCGCTGTTGACTTCTGGCGGCTCCCGTGGGCTCACCTCTTCGGTTGGCCTTGCAACCAGGGCGGGGGCCTGCGGCGGGACGGTCCGCGCCTCGGGCCTCCGGCGAGCACGAACGCCTTCCGCTGGGATCGCTAGAACGTCCTTTTCTGTGTCCACTACCTCTGGTCCTGGTCTCATTGGAATGTGCGACCGGGCACCAGCGCGTCCGTCGGGCCGGCCGCCTTGGTGGCGTATCATCCGGCACGTCACCACACCTCCCTCTCCAGCCCATCGTCTGGCGGTCGCCAGGTCGGACGACCTGCCGGCTGCTGTGTGGGTGCCGCCCTGTACTTGTGGGAGAGGAACCTCATAGCCTGGTGCTTCCGTCAGGCGTGGTTCTCCCATCGCGTGGGGGCACTCGCGGGCGATATGGCCGGGCTGTTGACAGGCGTAGCAGATCAGTCTCCCATCCTCGCTCCGGCGGGGTAGTCTGCGCGGGTTAGAGGGCACGTCTCCCCTCCGTCGGCTTCCGGCGAAGCCTCTCTGGGCCGTGTCTCGCTCCTGTCGAAACGCCTGGAAGAGCTGCTCCAGGCGCGCGCCCAACTGCTCCTGGCCGGCGAAGAGCTGTCGGATGGACTCCTGGAGCGCGGCTATGTCCAGAGGTGGCTCGCGTCTCTCCGCGGCGACGCCGTGTATCATGCCCCGGGCGGCACCCCTTGCGGGGGGCAGGACCACCTCCTCTTCGGACCAGTCGATCGCCACCAGCATCACTTGGGGGAACGTCCGCGTCCCGTCCTCCCTCACATACCTCCACATCTCTCGCCTCAGGGTCTCGTCTCTTAGGCCCACCACAAACTGTTCCTGCAGCAGGCCGGCGGCGGCGGCGACCTGTGTGGGCGCCCGAACGTCGTAGGCGACGAATCCTTTCCTGCAGGTCGTAGACGAATTGTCGCACAGTCTCCCCGGCGGCCTGCCTCCGGTCGTAAAAGTCCCCCAGGCGGACACTGACAGGGGCCTTGTCTCCATAGGTCTCTTCGAGGAGCGCGAACAAGGCTTCTGTGTCGGGGGCGGTTCCCTCTGTCAGGAAGCGCACCGTCTGTTTCGCCTTTCAGGTGGAGCTGTACAACCTCCACTTGTTCCTCCGCCGGCACTCGACTGGCACGGAGATGGGTCCTCATTGCCTGGATCCAGTCCTCCACAGGCAGCTCTTCCCTCTTTTTTTCCCCTCCAAACTCACTGCACTTCCGCTCCCGCTGGACGTACACCACCGGGGGGGTCGCTGGGAGTCCAGGAGTGTGCAGTTGGAGCGCGGCCTGCGCCAAGGCAATCGTCTCTTGCTGGCCGAGCCGGGCCTGCTCCAGGTATTCGTGCTGGTGGTTCAGGACGCGCGCTTGGTCATAGAGTTGACCCCGCAGGCCCTCCACTTGTGCGGCCAAGGTCCGCATCGTCTCGGCTTCCCCTCCTTTCTCCTCGAGGAGGGCCGGTGGGTCACTTCGTCGCTCCACTGGGGACGACTCTGCTTTGACCTCCGGCTTCGGGGCGTCGCTCTCAGACATCGTAGGTCTCCTGGTCGTCACGTTCGAGGGAGTGGGTTAGGATTTTGATCCTGTGTTCATGACGCCAAATGTAGCAGGGTGGATTATCCCTGCTTCGTGGGAACGGGTGGGCACAGCCACTGGGTAGCGGGACGCAGCAGAGCTCCGTCTGACTGCACCCTCGTCTTTGGGCCTGGAGCGTCAAACTGGAGGCCGGCAGTGGGAGTGGATGGGGCCTGGGATTTACCAACCTGGTTTGGTACTCTGGTCTTCCTCGCCTCTCCGGGGCGGTCAGCAGTACTCCCCAACTCGCTCTCACTTCCCCCAATACCTCCGTTAACCCTCCCACACCTAGTGACTGATATATGAATAAATAGATTAGTTCCCCCCGCAAGCAGTACCCTCCCTCAGTGACACTAGAGACCTTAATAGCTGAAAGGGGAAGGTGGGTAGGAAAGGGTTAAATGTATTAACGTTACCCGCACCAAAAGGGTTAGTGTTAAGGCTCAGGAATTGACACGCACACAAGACTCCCATCTACATCCTTTAGTGTTATTTAAGGACTGGTCAGTTACAAATATTCAATAGCAATGGGTCAACTGAAATGTATTTCTTCTATTATTCGAGTCGTAACTCAATACCTTGCAAACAACTGATATTGTACACCCAAATAATATAGACTCAGTTATTGCAGACTCAAAGATAATAGACCCAGATATTGCAGACTCCAATGTAACTGACTCATTACCCACGTCTGGGCTAGTACCAATAATAATACCTCCCTAGGTTTTACATATATGATAGCGTTACGTTACCCCCAAGGGGAGAAGGGTTAACTGGATGGGAAATTAATATGAATGAACATACACGTTATTACACTCAAATGAAATGAAAATGTGGGCCCACGTTACCAAACAAAAGTCCTAACTAATGCCGGCATGAAATGTTTGTGGGGTACCCCTATATACTGTGGATAGCAACCATTATCTTCGCCCGTAGGCCGCGACACAGTGTAATGTACGATATGGTATTGGTCACCGAAGTGCCACTGTACTTAGCCAAGATGGCGGCCTCGCCCTCACCACCACTCGTCCGGGTGGTAAGATGGCGTAGAGCGCTCTCGTCACAAGGGCTAGCAAGCTGTGGTGTGCAGGGGGGCAGTAGCAGGTTGGAGACGCGTGCTGTGTTGTGGCGACCTTTGCTGGTGAGGTGGCGTCCTCTGCTCCGTCGAACCGAAGCCTGCTGCTGGTCTGCTGAGCCGCCGGTGCTGACAAGCTGCTGGTCTGCTGAGCCGCCGGTGCTGACAAGCTGCTGGTAGGCGAGCTGAGTTGGCGCGCGTGCTAATCTGAAGGCTACCTTAACTGAAGCTACTCTGTGGGTCTTAGAAGGCCCTCCTGCTAACGAACATGCAGCCAGCGCACGGTGCCTCTAACCACCAGCTCTCTTCAGGCGGCGCTTGCCAGGGGTACCTCGCTGGAGGGAATATAGTTAACATTAGCCACTTCAATATACCGCTTACTTCTAGGATAACCCGTTGTATCATTAGGGTGGTTCCGGCATTAGTTAGGACTTTTGTTTGGTAACGTGGGCCCACATGTTCAATGCGCTACTAACGCTTATATTTCTACCATAACACGAAATATACTCGAGTCCAGTTACATTCACCCGTGTGCTCCATGACGGGGCTCCTCAACGAAAACGTCCTCCCAGGTTCACGTTCAACCCCGAAGAGGCTGTTTCTCTCCACTTCTGTTCAGGTGACTTGCTTCTTCTCGTCGCCTTCCTCCTGCACTCCGCCTGCCACCGCCGCCCCCTGCTGGCCACCGCCCACTAGTCCCACAGGAAGAACTGGGTGAATGTGAATATGATTCAGTTAGTGTTTATCATCCATATTCCAGCCGGTGAGAGAAGGAGAAACTCGCGTCATTGTTCAGGAGAATATCAATGGAAACTGGTTAACATGTCTTTGTGCACCAAGGGGAGATAAAAGGTTAAGTCAGCACTTCTGAATAATAGTCGAATATTCAGGATGCTACACATGGTAACCTTAACATTTTGGGAAATTCACTTCTATGTCACTTATATATCAGTCCCCCTAACCCTGCGTTACAACTGTCCCCCTAACCCTGCGTTACGACTGTCCCCCTAACCCTGCGTTACAACTGTCCCCCTAACCCTGCGTTACAACTGTCCCCCTAACCCTGCGTTACAACTGTCCCCCCAACCCTGCGTTACAACTGTCCCCCTAACCCTGGGTTACAACTGTCCCCCCAACCCTGCATTACAACTGTCCCCCCAACCCTGCGTTACAACTGTCCCCCTGCTACTTCCACCCCATGCCCACCCCTACAGCCATATAAAGAAAGAACAATAACAAACATTAGGTAGAAACAGGTTTCAGAAGATAAACCTGGGTCATGATGAACAGTTCTTTCCCCTGATCTCTAGATGGAGACATTCTTTCGCGGTTGGAGACATGACATAATGTAAGTACTGTATATAAATCTCCCGCCAGCTACACTAAAGAAGAATACAGTTCACATCTCCCTTAACCTACAACGGTGGCTGGCTATAAGGTATTCTTAAGCCCTGATAGTAGCATATATCTCACTAGACTGTGGAATTAGTGAGTGATTTAGACCTGCACCTCATGTATGGTTGAGATGTGGGATGGAGTCTCTCTCTCTCTCTCTCTCTCTCTCTCTCTCTCTCTCTCTCTCTCTCTCTCTCTCTCTCTCTCTCTCTCTCTCTCTCTCTCTCTCTCTCTCTCTCTCTCTCTCTCTCTCTCAGGGGGTGTTGCCTGGCAGATGGAAGGTGATGGAACTCTCTGGTAGCAGGGGCGGTGACATGACAGGCCGTCAGGCACTAATGCAAGCTAACATCTGGAGGCTGTTGGCCACGTCCCCCCGTGCCCGCTGGCAGGGCCCTCTAGCCTGGGGCCGACAGCCACCCAGAGGGGGGGTTCACCCATGCAGCGCCCCAACCGGGGGCACGGGAGATGGACAGCAGCAGAGACGGGGGAGAGGGGAAGGTGTAAACAAGTCATCCACACATTCTGCTTCCAACCAGGGATCGTCAGGTTCGTGGTTTGTTTCATGGATAGACGTTGTTCGATCAGCTATCCTTAAAGGTGCAAATGGTGTAAGTGGTATTATGTTCAAATAAGTGGTCTACATGTTAAGATAATAGCTCTACATTCCGACTGCCATCGCTGATAGAGTGTGTGGTCAGTAACACGGGTCTCCCAGTCCCTCCGCTCTGCAGTGAATAGAAAATATAGTTTCTGGTATCGCATTCTCACTTCATCCAATCAGGAGAGAGAACTCCACACTGCAAAAAATTGTCTGACAAAAATAAGAAATTGAAACAAGTAAAATTATCTGCCAGCAAATTTGGCTTGGCAAGGTTTCTTGAAATAAGTAAAAATATCTAGTCTTCCCTCTCCTGATTGGATAAAGTGGGGAGAGATAACATTTATTTTCTGTTTTCTGCAGAGCAGGAGGGACTGGGAGACCCATGTTACTGACCAACAGGCACGTGCACACATAGAGGCCAAGGGGTGCCTGAGCACCTGCCTTTTTGAGCCTCATCAAAAAAGTGCCCCTTTTGAAAAAAATAAATAAAAAAAAATGATTTTTTTATTTAATTTTTTTACCATTACGCATATATACTGCCCTTCCAACTGAAAAATGTCAGGATAGAATCAAAATATTAGGTAAAGAGAGAGATGCCCCATATTCCATTGTCGTTTGCACGGCCTCCTCAGCGTGCCTCTCCGCGGACCTATATATTTTATGCATAGCGTGGGTGGTGATGATGATGATGATAGAAACCGCTGTGGCGCATACAGTTGAATGCTGGTATTACACGCATTGAGGGACACGAAGAAGTCAAGTCTGATGGGATTTGGGAATCTCAAATACAAATCGGGATTGGAATAAAAAATGCATTTATATTAAACAATACAGAATATACAGCACTTCTTGGGGTCTGTAGGGTAAGCACTTATTCCCTCCCCCCTGAACATTTATGGAGATGTATGGGCCTTTTAAGTCAGTGATAAAAGTGTCTTTCAAGGATAAGTGAGCTCCTGCACTGATTATTATAGTTCAATATTCAATATTTGATCACCAAAACCCCCCAAAAAGCATAAAAAGGGGGCCCCCGCCCGAAAAGGGCCCTTAAAAATCGTGCTCGCGCGCTACGTGCGCTCGGTTAATATATACACACAAGTGTAGTGCCCTTTTCAGCCTTTGAGCACCTGCCCCTCTAAAGTCCTGTGCACGTCCCTGCTGACCAAACACTATATCAGCGATGGCTGTCGGAATGTAGAGCTATCTAACACTTATTTTAACAAAAAACTACCACTTACAGCACCTTTAATGTCTGTGTGTGGAAACAGATCCAAGTAGCTATCACTGCACGCACATCTGGGCCTCAGAGAAAGGGTGTGAAACAAGTGGCATTGAGATACACGGATACAGTGTTTATGAGCCACTGAAACCGCTCTCGAATCCATCTATCAAGCATCAGTTTCAAGTTCAAGTTTCAAGTTTCTTTATTAGTGTCATACAGAAGTACAGAATACTTTTATATAAAATGCTTCTTTCTGTTTTGCTCCAGAGATTGTGCTAGATAAAAATAGATCAGTATAAAATAAGTATAGTAAGTAGACAAAGTGTTCAATATATATATACAATGTACAATGCAGAGTAGAAAAGTAACTGAGTTACAATACAATATACTATATACTATACAGTACAATGCAGAAATGGGATGAGGTACAATTTAGGTACAATTTACAGTAAGGTGTAATGAGGTATGGGTTGTAGTGCAAATTCTTTACCAATAAATATAAAGTGTACGTGTGTTTAGGTGTCTAAAGTGGGTAAAGTTGGTGCTGCAGTCCAGTCCAGAGGTAGTCATCACGGTGAACAGCGACAACAAACAACCAGCCCCACAATACATCCTAGTTGAGTGGGAAGCGCAGGCAGCCTCGGCGCCCAGCAGGACGGTGGAGGAGTTGTTAGAGTGCTTAGCGCCGGCGAGGCGGCCAGGAGCGCTGCTGCGCTAATAGAGCCTCATGGTTTTATTTTAGCTTCAGAGGAGCTAGTGCCACTTCTGCTTTAATTACAGCCCTCAGCCCACAGGCAATTTCACCATGATTGAGGCGAAGGAGAGAAGAAAAAAAAGGTCATCTCTTAAAAGTCTCTAAATTGCATCTTATTTATTCGTCTTTTAACTAACAACAAAAGGCAGGCTGACAATGGCGCCGCGTGTTTCCACCTCTCACCGGCCAATTATACCGCTGGCCCCTTATCTGGGCTGTATTAAACATTATAACATTAAACGTGCCACTCAGGACACGACTGGGGACGGGAGCTCTGATGGGAAAGTTTGGCAAAGAAAAGTTCCCTAAGGAAGCCTTGGTTTCCTCCTATAGTCAACCTGAACTCTTTTAAATGGCCTCAGTCTTTCTCTCTTTCTCCCTCTCTTCCTTCCTTCTGTCTGTCTGTCTGTCTGTCTGTCTGTCTGTCTGTCTGTCTGTCTGTCTGTCTGTCTGTCTGTCTGTCTGTCTGTCTGTCTGTCTCTGTCTCTGTCTGTCTGTCTGTCTGTCTCTGTCTTTCTTTCTTTCTTTCTCTTTCTTTCTTTCTTTCTTTCTTTCTTTCTTTCTTTCTTTCTTTCTTTCTTTCTTTCTTTCTTTCTTTCTTTCTTTCTTTCTTTCTTTCTTTCTTTCTTTCTTTCTTTCTTTCTTTCTTTCTTTCTTTCTTTCTTTCTTTCTTTCTTTCTTTCTTTCTTTCTTTCTTTCTTTCCCTGTCCATATCTCATTATTTTGTCATGATCCAGCGGCTCCTGTGTCTCTTCCTCTTCCTCTTCCTCTTCCCCTGTTTTTCTCCTGTCTGTCCCTGTCTGTGTTAGCTGAAGGGAGCAGCTTCCTGGCAATCAGCTCATTCATCTCACCTGCTCAACAACCACACTTGTCAGCCATCTTCTCATCTACCCTGAATCTTCAGTCACTCTTCGTCAGATCATTAACTCGACGCCTTTCTCGCGGACAAACTCAACTCCTTCTATGCTCGGTTTGGTGTAGACAGTGGCGCCGCTAGCTCAACGGCTAGTGACGTCACTGGCGCGCCGGCTGTTGTGGAGGGGGGGGGCAACCGCGGGGGGGCGGGGACGCGCTCTCGTTGTCGGTACACAGTGTGAGAAGAGCATTTATGCAGGTGAACACCAGAAAAGTTGCTGGCCCAGATGGAATAACAGGACGCATACTTTTTTTTTTTTATATACTTTATTGTGTCAATGAAAAACATTTTACATTTAGGTATAGTAAGTGTACCCACATACACATACACAACTGCACCTGTCCATACTTACATACGTACATACCCACACAAATGTACATACGCATATTCCAAATCTTGACACTTTTTTTTTTTTTTTTTTTTTTTACCCATCACCCATACAAAAAACAAGAGACAAAAACACAAACAAAGGGGCGAGCACCAGCATAGATCCCGGACCGGCACACATCCAACATCCATCCCTACCCGTCCCCACACACACACACACACAAGAAAAACAACAAACAACAACAACAATAATAACAGCAAACAAATAAGAAATTAATAGAAAAAAGAAACCAACCAAAAAACTAAAAATTTAAATAAAATAATAATAATAATAAGTAAAAAGGCTTGAATTGTCATTGTAGGTATAGCTGTAGGCCTAAGGGGTGTTCCCCAACAATTGATCAGTAGATCATCACTGTTTCATGTTACTTAAAATCTTCCTTAAAGACTGATCTGTCTGTCAACTAGTACTCCTCCATAGTTTAAAGAGACCCCATCTTTTTCCCAGCATATTTTCATTCCTATTGATTTTGTAGGTTACCTTTTCCATACTATATATGTCCTCTACAGTTTCTAACCATTTGTTTACTTTCGGGGGTTCAAGTTTTTTCCAAGCTCTTGTAATTTGTTTAAGTGCTGCAGCTCTCAAAATAAAAAAAAGGTATAGTTCTTCTTTTTGTAGGTTTTGGGGGCGTGTTCCTAAGAGTATATCATGTTTTTCTATACCCACTTCCTCAAACATCTGTTCCATTATGTCTAGAATATCTGACCAGTAGATTTGAATTTTTTTACATGTAAAGAAAATATGTGTATGGTCAGCATTCTTCTCCCCACACTCCCTCCAGCAGCCGGGATCATTTTGTGCGTATTTGGACATACTCGATGGTGTTCTAAAGTACCTCATATTTATTTTTCAAGCATACTCCTGCCAAAAGGGTGATTTTATGTAATGGAAGATATCTTTAAAGCTTTGATTCCACTCCTTATCTGGTATGTTTGTTTTCAGTTCCTTCTCCCATTTATTTTTTATATAGCTTAAATCTTCAATTTTGTTTTCTTGGAGCATTTTGTAGATTTGTCCAGTTGTGTTTTTGAGGTTATGGCTTTGTTGAGTCTTTATCATGTATTTCAGTAGGGGGTGGAGATCTTCAAGAGTTTTAATTTGGACTTTTTCTCTTAAGTAGCTTCTTACTTGCAGGTATCGGTGAAAGTGATTACTAGGACAGGCATATTTATTAGCTACATTTTCAAAAGAATCCACTCCTTCATTGTACATTTGATAGAAACGTATGAGGCCCTTAGCTTCCCATGTCTTAAAAAAACTGTCAATACTGTTTGGAGAAAAATCTGGGTCCCATGCTATTTGTCTTAAGCAGATCATTTCTTGTTCCTTAATTTTATTTATTTTACATATTTCCCTCCAGATTTTAAATGTGTTATATATAGAGTATTGTGTATTTTGATCTGTGCTTTTTTATATCTGGAGAAGATCAATGTGCTGAGTGATTCCACTAGATTCAACTCAATTGACTTCCATTTGGGTCTCATCTCGTTTTTCATCCATATTAGAATCGGTTTTACCTGTGCTGCGTAATAATAATTAATTAAATTTGGTAATGCTAGTCCCCCTCCTTCTTTTTTTTGTTGCAAGATTTTGAGTTTGACTCTAGGTTTCTTTTCATCCCATATACATTTTCTCAGCAGCCCCTCCCAAACGTTGAAACATTTAGGTGTTATGTATAATGGCATGTTTTGGAATAAAAATAGAAAACGTGGCAAGATGTTCATTTTAATAATATTAATTTTTTCAAATAAAGTGAGAGGTACAATTTTCCACCTATTCAGATCTTCCTTTACAGAGTTCTCCAAACTTCCATAATTACACTGATGTAGATTGTCTAGGTTATTAGGTATAGTTATTCCCAGATATCTCACTTTGTTCCGGTCCCATTTAAAGTTAAACTGTTTTTTGAAGTCTTTCTCCAAGTGGTCACCTACTTCCATAGCTTCAGTTTTATTTAAATTAAGCTTATATCCAGACAGAACTCCATAGTTTGTAATTTCATCGAGTAACTCCGGTAGTGAAATATATATATCTGTAAGATACACTATGATGTCGTCCGCGTACAGTGCTAGTTTATGTTCATCTTCCTTTATTGTGAGACCTTTTATCCTCATATTTTTCCTTATGCTTTCGGCTAAGGGTTCTATGCATAAGGCAAATATTTGGGGTGATAATGGGTCCCCTTGTCTTGTCCCCCTTTTTAAAATAAAATTTGTAGAGAGTGTCCCATTCACTCGTACTCTTGCGTTAGGTTCTTTATATATTCCCTTAATCAATTTAATAAAAGTTTGGTGGAATCCAAAATTCTCACATACTCCAAATATGAAGGGCCATGACACCCGATCAAAGGCTTTTTCAGCATCTAATGTCAATGTCAGCATTTGTTGCTTTGTTTGTACTGCATAATCAATGATATTAAGAGTACGCCGCATACTTAAGTCCTGTGCTAACCAGCTAGCCCCTGTGTTCACCGCCATATTTAATCGATCCCTGGCGGAGTCAGTGGTCCCTGCCTGCTTCAAGATGTCTACCATCATCCCTGTACCAAAGAAACCCTCCCCAACATGTCTCAATGACTACAGACCGGTGGCACTCACCTCTGTGGCCATGAAATGTTTCGAGAGGCTGGTCAAGGATCACATTTGTGCCACCCTCCCCAGTGATATGGACCCTATGCAATTTGCATACAGGCAAACAGGTCCACTGATGATGCGGTCTCCCAAGTACTGCACAGCACCCTCTCTCACCTGGACCGACAGAAGGGGGGCTATGTGAGACTGTTGTTCATTGACTACAGCTCAGCGTTCAACATCATAGTCCCCACCAGACTGGTGGACAAGCTGATCGAGCCGGGTCTGAGCTCCGCTCTGAGCGCCTGGATACTGGACTTTCTGAGCGAAAAGGCCCCAGGCGGTCAGGGTGGGGGGTCAGACCTCCAACACCATCACCCTGAGCATCGGGTCCCCCCAGGGCTGTGTTCTGAGCCCCCTGCTGTACTCACTCTACACACACGACTGTGTGGCCAAGTTCAGCTCCAACTCCATAGTGAAGTTTGCGGACGACACAGTGGTGGTGGGGCTGATCTCGGACAATGACGAGAAGGCCTACCGGGAGGAGGTTGAGGTACTGGAATGCTGGTGCCAGGACAACAGCCTGATCCTGAACATTGGTAAAACCAAGGAGCTGATCGTGGATTTTAGGAGGAGACAGCAGGAGGCACACACACCACTGAGGATAAACAGGGCTACCGTGGACAGGGTGAGCAGCTTCAATTACCTGGGGGTCCACATCTCAGAGGACCTGACATGGACAACACACTCAGTCATAAAAAAGGCGAAGCAGCGCCTCTACCACCTGAGACAGTTAAGGAAATTCAGAGTATCTGGGAAGATACTCCAGTCCTTCTACTCCGGAGCTGTAGAGAGCATCTTGACTGGAAACATCACTGCCTGGTATGGCAACAGCACGGCACAGGACAAGAAGGCCCTACAGAGAGTGGTGCGCTCAGCCGAGTATTGCACTACCAACCCTGCAGGTCCTATACAACAAGAGGTGCAAATCCAGAGCCTGCAGGATAATGAAAGACCCTCACCACCCCAACAACAGCCTGTTTATGCTGTTCATGCAAACGCCTGCGAGCACCAGTAACAAGGACAGAGAGACTTCCCCCAGGCCATCAGAGCCTTGAACACTGAACTCTCCACGCACAAGCACACATGAGCACACACACAACACACACACTGTCAGGCACGTGCACACATAGAGCCCAAGGGGTGCTTGAGCACCTGCCTTTTTGAGCCTCATAAAAAAAGTGCCATTTTTGAAAAAAGATCATTTCAAAAATTCATTACGCATATAGACTGCCCTTCCAACTGAAAATGTCAGGATAGTACAGGACTCTTCCTCATCTTCCTCCTCCTCATCTTCCTCCTCCTCTTCCTCCTCCTCCTCCTCCTCTTCCTGCTCCTACTCTTCCTCATCTTCCTCATCTTCCTCCTCCTCCTCCTCTTCCTCCTCCTCTTCCTCCTCCTCTCCTCCTCCTCCTCCTCCCTCTCCTCCTCCTCCTTTTCCTCCTCCTCCTCCTCCACGGGGAGCAGCGTACTGGCTCATGTTAGGCAGGCCATGCATTATGCAGCAGCTTAGGCCTTTGCGCGGGATCTTCATGTCCTCGGCTACAGTCCACTTGTCGCTGCTCTGGTCGTAGCGCTCCACGTTGGAGAGGGTGGTGAAGCCATTGGAGCCTCCGACCACGAAGAGCAGGTCGTCCAGCACCGCGATGCCAAAGCTGCTGCGGGGGGTGAGCATGTCGGGCAGGGCACTCCAGGAGCCAGTCAAGGGGCTGTAGGCCTCCACGCTACGCAGGGAGTTTCCACCGTCCCACCCTCCCACCTGAGGACAGGACACATGAGAGGAATGTTTTAGTCTGTGGCTCAGGCAGGCAGGCAGGCAGACACTGTATTAATCCACTTAGGGAAATGAGGGCATCAAAGCAGCATTGCAAGTCAAATGATACATATCTATAGAAATATCTAGTATAAAGCATTTGTCTCAGTGTGCACCTACCACATAAACTTGTCTTCCGTACGCAGCGACTCCCACTGCGACACGCCTGCTGCTCATGGGGGTGATCAGAGTCCACTGGTCGGTGTCTGGGCTGTAGCACTCAGCTGTGAACATATACTCCCCCCTGTTGTAGCCACCACAGATGTAAACCTGTAATAAGAAAGAATATTCTAATTTAGTTTATATATTCCATTTGATTTAATTCTACTTTAATTGTCTGTTAATGTTGATGCACCAAAGGACCCAGACACATCTTTTGTATGTGCAAGCTTACTTGGCAATAAAGACATTTATGATTTATGATCTAACGTTCCTTGTGTTCATCTAGCACCCTGTGTCCCTCAGTTCCACCCACCTTGCCCTGGAGGGCTGCTGCCCCGGCGGCGCTCCTGTGCTCCAGCATGGGTGAGATCACTGTCCACTGGTTCGTTTCAGGCTCGTAGCGCTCGGCGGTGTTCAGTTCCTCGTGCCCTCGCGTCCCTCCCATGGCGTAGATACAGCCGCCCAATGTGACCACGCTGAGGTAACTGCGGCGTGAGTGCATGGGAGCCGCCTGCAGCCAGCTGCGAGTGACGGGGTTGAACCTGTGCACACTGCTGAGACGCTGCCCACCGTCCCAGCCGCCGACACAGTAGACCAGACCGTGGAGATAAGCAGTGCCGTGGCCTCTCTGGGAACTCAACGCCTCAGCGCTCACGTCCATCCATTCACCGGCTCGGATATCGTAAGCCTCCATGCCACCCCGGCCTCTGATGGCCAATAGGACCTCCTGGGGCAGGCGTGGGCAGGTCAGGGGGTTTCGGAGCCTGTCGGAGCCAGGGGGGTTCAGGACGCTGAGGATGAGGGCCCTGCAGTCGTGGCTGTCCCTCACCACAGGGTTGTTCTGGACGTTGCTCCTGAAGTAGTCAGGCCTCATCAAGCCCATGCGAACCTGGGAAGAGACAAGCAGACAGCGGGTACAACTTAGACAGCGGTTGTAGACGGTTTCTGTTGCTAGGGAACAGTTTGGACCCAAATGTTTGAGAACCACTGTACTAGGGAACCTAGTGTTGTTTTAATGTAATGCACAGTAATACAATTAGTTACCTTGGGCAGCAGCAAAGGGATGTGTGTTTTACGCTGCTCACAGGAGTGGTCGATCCAACGGAGGACGGCCTCGAACACCGTCTCCTCGCTCTTCACGTTCAGGTCATCCCTCTCGATGATGTCCACCAGTTGCTGCGGGGACAGCTCCACAAACTCCTGTGAGACGTGCAACATCTCCTCAAAGTGGCACACGATGAAGAGATGGGCCTTGCGTATCAGGTCAGGGCAGCAGTAGATGTCCGCGAACATCCAGATGCCGACACAGTTTTCCAGAGACACCTGGCCCTCTAGGAAGTCAGAGCACACTCCTACTATGCCAGTGACGAGAAGCTGGTCTGCAGCCACCAGAAGCTCTTCCACGTTCTCTGCTGTCACCAGCACAAAGCGTGTGTAGGAATACTCTATGATGAGCTGCATCATAGCCGCGGACACCCCAGGGATAGTGTAGACTGCTTTTTCTGAGTCGCTCCAGCGAGTGAAGAGGGCTCTGTGGGACGCAGAGTATAGGGTTATCTGATGAGTAAACAGTAAGCAACATTCTGTCCTGTGTAGTAATTAGGGCTGAGCCCTATTAGTCGAATAGTCGCCTAATCGGTCGAAAGGAGCCGTAGTCGACTGCCAACCTCTTAGAAGCGTGGCTAACGCTAATGGCACGCATACCAGAGGCCAACTGCCTAAGAAAACAGGCACAGAGGCACTGAAAGAGGATTTTCGATGGTCAAACTTGGACTTCCGGGATGGTCAAACTTGGACTTCCGGTTTGAAATGTCTGAGTGAGCAGCCTTTGAAAAAAGCTCCCGGTCGCAATTCAAAACAAACGTGAAATAACATGATCTGAAAACGAAAAAAGTAAGCATTCAATGACAAAAGCGAGGAAGAACAAGTGGACATATGAGAAAACAAAAAAGACCCAAGAAGAAGAAAAGGAAATAACGAGGCGACGTGAAGAAATAACGAGACGGCGTGAAGAAATGGCGCAGCTACAACAAGCCAACACGGAGATCCCCAGCTGGGCTGTGGAACTCGGAGCCAGTATTCGGGACATACAGGCAAGCATGCAAACTAGCGTGAAGGTAAACAAAGCGAACACGCAAAGCATACAGACAAGTATAGACAGACTCAGAGAAGAAGTAAAGAAAGGACAAGACGAACTCAAAGAAGAAATAAATAAGAGACTTGAGTCAATTGACGAAAAGTTGCTGAAACAGGAGAAAGACACGGTGGCGTTGGAAGAGAGAACGGCCGAGACTGAAGAATGGAGTACAGATGTACAAAAGATTCTAATGGAGACTCTCGAGGAACAAGGGAAGATGAGAGAGAAGTTAACTGACTTGGAGGGGAGATCAAGAAGAAACAATATAAGAGTGTGGGGTCTGAAAGAAGGGCTAGAAGGAGCCTTGATGTCCAAATATATGGAAAGCCTAATACGAGAGAAACTGGACATGTCACTGTCAGAACACACCGATATGGGAATACAGAGGGCACATAGGATACAAGCACCGAGACCTCAGACGAATGGACCACCGAGAGCAGTCATAATTAACTTCCTGAGGTTTGAAGTCAAGGAGAACATTCTTAAGAGAGCCTGGCAGACGAAGATCGATGTGGAAGGACAGAGAATATCCTTTGACCATGACTATGCAGCGGAAGTGGCTGCAAAATGCCGAAGTTACGCGGAAATAAAAAAGATTCTAAAAGAAAAAGGGATTCGGTTCCAATCACCGATGACCGCTCTGAAAGTATACTGGCAGGAAGGCACCAAAACCTACAGCAACGTACAAGAGGCAGCGAGGGACATACATCGGGATGGAGAGAGGACGCCGGGACGAAGAGAGGGGGGAAAACCCACATATACACCCACCCCGATGGAGAGACTGGAGAAGATGCGCAGGTGGAACAGAGTCGAGAAGAGGAGGACGGATGAAAGATGGGGATTGGAGATGATTCGAGACAGAGCAGCTGAGGAGAGTGACAGAGGGACATCGGAAAGAAGCACAGGAAGAGCGCGAGGGACCACGATACTTCAAAAGGAAAGATAAGTACAAAACAAAACAAAAGCATTTGACTAAGACCATGACTAAATGTGAAAGATGCATAGAAATACACACAACATAGAATAAGAGTAATTGTAAACATAAAAAAAAAAACTATAAAACTTAAACAGAGAGAAGGCATGTGATACACAGTACAAATTAATGTGGACATGAAAATGACTGATTCTATGTCTCTGAAAATGACTGACAGAGAGAAAAACACACGTTGGACAGATTGTGTATGTGTATATGTATATGTGTATGTATATATATATATATATATATATATATATATATATATATATATATATATATATATATATATATATATATATATATATATATATATATATATATATATATATATGTGTATGTATGTATGTATATATGTATATATTAAAAAAAAATAAAAAATCATATTACCGGGAGCTCAAGGACAGGGCAGCACACAGACAATGCTGGACTTACATGGTGAGCTTTCTTTTTTAGCCACTAGGGGGAGCCCTCTCAATAGGAGAGCCTTTTCTCCCCACCCCCCAGCAGGGGATAGAGGAAAGAAAATAAATACCTCTGACACCATGGAATTGTCAAACTTTGTGAATGTTGTAAATGTTTATTATAGTTCTTTGAATGTAAGTCGAGTAGAGTTGGCAGTGGCTACAACTACAAATATTATTTTATGTGACATGGGTAGAACGGGAGATCATTTCGAATGGAAAGATGACACAAATTAAAAGTATTAAGATGATGTCGCTGAATGTTAATGGAATGAATAATCCAATCAAAAGGAGTAAGGTGATGACGAAGCTTAGAAAAGAGGAGGCACAGGTTATCTTTCTACAAGAAACCCATCTAATACAACAAGAACATGAAAAACTGAAGAGATTCGGATACGAGAATATGTTTTATAGTTCTTTTAAACAGAACCTTAGGAGAGGAGTAGCTATATTGATTAAGAATGCAGTGAAGTTTGAATTGATTAAAGAAGTGAGAGATAAAGAGGGGAGATATGTAATGGCCAAGGGGAAAATGGAAGGCCAAATGGTAACATTAATGAATATATATGCACCCCCAGACAGTGAGAAATACCTATTTGAAACAATCTTTGATATTATAGCAATGGAAGGGGAAGGCGTTTTAATCTGTACAGGAGACTTCAACGTAGTATTGAATTACGACATGGACACGACAAGCACAAAGAGATGGAGAACACACATTAGCAAATATATGAATATACAAATGACAGAATTAGGAATCACGGATATATGGAGAGAAACACACACACTAGACTAGGAATACACACATTATTCACATCCACACACAACATATTCGAGGATAGATTACTTCCTCATGACAACAGGGGACAGATACAGAGTAGAAGATTGTAGAATAGGGGTAACAGACATATCAGATCACAGCGCAACATATCTGACAGTAAATCTGAAAAGTAGACGGAGAAACACAGTCTGGAGACTGAGCGTAGGGCTATTGAATAACAAAGGCTTAGTAGACGAAGTAAAAGAAGACATAATAAGATACAGAGAGGAAAATGATAATGGAGAGGTAGATCCAAACATTCTATGGGATGCAATGAAGGTAGTAATACGAGGAAAATTGATAGCAAAGGCAGCACTACTCAAGAGGGCCAGAATAGAGACATACCAGAACTTAGTAAAGAAACTGAAAGAATTAGAGAAAAAACACCAAAACTCAAAGAACCAAGAGACACTTAGGGAAGTAAAAGACGTTAGAGAAAAGATAAACAAAGAATTACTGACAGAAATTGAGAAAAAGGCTAGATATGTGAAACAGACATACTATGAAGGAGGAACGAGAGCGACCAGACTCTTAGCTAGACGAATCAGAATACAACAGAAACTAAATACAATACACACAATAAGAGACACAAACACAAACAGGTTACTAAGAGAACCAGCTGAAATAGAGAAGACATTTGTAGAATACTATAAGACACTATACACACAACCGAAAGCGGCAGGAGAAGAAGAGATAGAGACATTCTTAGAAAAATTTGATTTACCATCGATAGGAAAGGAACAGAACAAAATATTAAATGCAGAGATAACAGAACAGGAAGTGGGAAATGCGATCAGTAAAGCAAAGAACAATAAGTCACCAGGTAGCGACGGATTCCCTTCGGAATTTTACAAAACATTTAGACAGGAACTGAGGCCCATATTAGAGGCAGCATTTAGACACACAATGAAAAAAGGAACAATGCCACCCTCATGGAAAGAAGCCATAATTACTACGATTCCAAAGGAAGGGAAGGATAAGGAACTATGTAGTAGCTTCAGACCAGTGTCCATACTTAATGTAGATTACAAGATGTATACATTGATAATATCCAAAAGATTTGAGACATTTATGCCAGATATTATAGACGAAGACCAGACCGGATTCATTAAAGGAAGAAAAACACAGGACAACATAAGAAAGACAGTGCAGATAGTAGAGGAGATACAAAAAGAAGGAGGAAGTGCAGTACTAGTTAGCCTGGATGCAGAAAAAGCATTCGACAGTGTAAGCTGGATATTCCTATATAAAGTATTAGAGAAATTTGGACTAGACAAAAACGTGATGAAAACAATTAGGGCATTATATCAAGAACCAACGGCAAGGATTAAAGTAAATGGCAACCTGACGGACCGGATCAAACTAGAGAGGGCTACAAGACAGGGCTGTTGTCTTTCGCCGACGCTTTTCGATATATTCATCGAACCACTGGCTCAACTAATTAGACAGACCGAGGACATCAAAGGGGTGGAGATAAGGGGAACAGAACATAAATTAGGACTGTTCGCAGATGATGTGATAGTATATATGAGACAACCAGACACAAGCTTCCCGACACTGATGGATTTACTGACAGAATATGGATATTACTCAGGATATAGACTTAACGTAACAAAGACACAGACCTTAACATTGAACTACACCCCAACGACAGAGATCAAAGACAAATACAAGATTAAATGGGATATGGACAGGATCAGATACCTAGGAGTGAATATTACAAGAGGGGTGGAGGGACTATACGATGCAAACTATACACAGATTAATCAGAAAATCAAACGAGACCTAGAAAGATGGACAGTAATGCCTCTAGACTTTAGCTCAAGGATCGAAATTATAAAGTTGAATATATTACCAAGGTTACTATACCTATTTCAGGCTCTACCTATATTAATACCACAAAGCCAGTTCAGGGAATGGAATAAACAGATATCAAGATTCATATGGGGGGGGGGAAAGGCCAAGGATAAGATATGTGACTCTACAATTACCAAAGGAGAAAGGAGGAATGGCAATACCTAGTTTAGAAGATTACTACTGTAGAAAGAACGAGAGGTAGGCAGGTGGGCGTAGATGGGTATTTAATACAAGTATCTTACAGGGACGATACGATACAGTCTAGTGCTATATGCTGCTAACCTGACCGGTGTTTACTTCCTGAGTGACGTCAGAGTAGTACGGGGGCCGTCACGTCTCAAGCTTGTGTATCAGACTAGCACAATGCTCTACATCCTTCCTCTTAAGTTGTGCTCTAATGTAAATACTAACAATGCTCTACAGCAGGGGTCGGGAACCTATGGCTCGCGAGCCATATATGGCTCTTCTGGTGACAGCATATGGCTCCCAGAAATTTTTGAGTACATTTTTTTATTTTTATTTTTTTTTAATACTTGTGATATTTCTTAATAATACTGTGTCATTTTAAAGTAAACAGAAATTAGTTTTGAAGATACAGCTAATAGTATCTGTAGCTGAAGATATAGCGAGCAGAGCTGGCGAGGGAACACAAGTGGACAGAAATTAAAAATCTTCAACCTGAAGACCAGCTGATTCTTAAAACTTGGAACGAGCTTCCTGTGACATACCACACAATGCAGCGTGAGTATTGCCGTATTGACCATGTTTGGCTCTACATATGCATATGGGCAGTCATTCTCGCATATGAGGAACATTAAGACCAACCTACGCTCACGTTTAACTGATGGAAGCCTCAACGCCTGCATGAAGCTCAACCTCAGCACGTATGAACCAGATTACAAGGCCATCAGCAAAACCATGCAGCACCAGAAGTCGCATTAAAAGTAAGACATATTTAATTTATTATACGTTAAAAATACTATATGGCTCTCAATGAAATATATTTAGAAATATTTGGCTTTTATGGCTCTCCCAGTCAAAAAGGTTCCTGACCCCTGCTCTACAGGCTAGTAGGCTATAACCAATTACGCCATGAAGTGATTACTATTAATATCTAGCATGTGGCTATTTGAACAAACCACAGGTTAACTGTACTTCAAGTGGTAATACACAACAGGTGTATAGTATGAACATCATTACTCCTTTTTTTTTTTTTTTTTTTAACAGTCCTTGTGACAAACACTACATATATCTGCTGTTTGGCCTGCAGACGCGGCCTGCCTGTGAGATGTACGGAGACTGAGTGTGCGGGTTAGTCTTTTGAACAGTCTCTTGTATCTGGGCGTGTTGTTGAGCGTCTGCCTTCTCGGTGACAGGGTGACTGTTGCCTTCGGGTTGGCCAGTCGGAGGTTGGAGAGTGATATCGGGGTCGCAGGGGTCGTTGAGGTCACCCTGTGGCGGTTCCGGTTCCGAGACGGGAAGAAGGTGTCTCCGATTCCTTCTGTACTCTCCTCCTTCTGACTCCACGACGTAGGACCTTGGTTCCTTACAGATGCTCTTGATTGTGCCTATCCGGTCGAATCCATGTGGAGTCTGTAACCTCACTACATGTCCCTGGGCCAGTGGCTGGAGGGGCCTGCTTGATCTGTCATAGCACGACTTCTGAATGCTGCGTTTCTTCTCGAGCTGTGCTTTGATCATCTTGTTGTCCTTCGCCTTAGGAACCAGTAGTGTCTTGCAGATGGGTAGGGTGGTACGTGTCTGTCTTGACATGAGCCGCTCAGCCGGTGACCCAAGTGACTGGTCACGTGGAACGTTACGGAGGTTGAGCAGATTTAGGAAGACGTCTGTTCCGTCCTGTCTGGACCTCTCCATGAGTTGCTTTGCGCTGCGCACAGCTCTCTCTGCTAGTCCATTCGCCTGCGGGAACTCCGGGCTACTGGTCACATGGTCGAAGTCCCAGGCCGAGGCGAACTCCTTGAAGCGCTGGCTTGTGTACTGGGCCCCGTTGTCCAATATTACTTTGTGTGGGGCTCCATGCACAGCGAAGTGTCTTTTCAGTTTTGTTATCACTGTGTTGGATGTGATGTCACGCAGCAGGTCCACCTCGAACCAACCTGAGTATGAGTCGACCAGCACTAGGTGGTGACGTCCATTCCACTCGAAGATGTCGGTCGCCACGGTTGACCAGGGTAAGTCTGGAATGGGATGCAGCTTGAGTGGCTCCCTTTGTTGGTGTTGTTTTGTGCTGTTGCAGACGTGGCATGATGCCGTTTTCTCCTCGATATCCTTCGCCATGGCAGGCCAAAACACAATGTCCCTCGCCCTGCGCTTGGTCGACTCTGTGCCAGGGTGGCCTCTGTGCAGGATTGTGATGTAGTCCATTTGCAGTGATTTGGGAATGACGGCTCTTGAGCCCTTCATGATGACGCCATCGTCGATTGTGAGCTCATCTCTGAATGCAAAGTATTGGCGAGCCCCTGCCGGCAGCGTCGACTCCCTCGCAGGCCATCCGTATTTTCTGTATTGGTACTGTGAGGTTTCGCCTGTTCCCTGGACCTTTAATTCCCTGTCTCCTCACCTCACCAGCCCTCACCTTTGGACTTTCCCTGTCTACTCTCCTCAACAGCCCGCACCCTTGCGATGTTTTACTCTCCTCTACTCTTCATCAGCCCCCACCCTTGGACTACCTTTCACAGCTGTTCATAGTTTATGATTAGCGCCCCAGAGGGCTTTAAATACCTGGACCTCCCCTCCAGTCCTGGTCGGGTCGTTCTGTATGCTGGTTCGGTGTTCTGGACTCTGTATCTTTATCTTTGTTCAGTGTTCATGGAGTCCTGGACGTTACCATCACCTGCCGCGTCTCCGGCGTGAGACGACGTGCCAGCCATCACCACCTGTCGCCGTTTGCCTGGAGTGGGACACCGTCTGCGCTCTCTAATCCTCTACGGGAGGTTCTCCTGTGTTCCCACTCCAGACGTCAAGCCGGCGCGCATCGCTTCCTATTCCACGGGTGGATGCGTCTCTTCGCCCCGGTCCCCTGGGACCCCGGTGTTCCGCGCTGCCCGTCTGCAGCATCCGAGGGGGGATCTCCGTGCCAGGCCTGGAGTGGTGTTCCCACTCCAGACGTCAAGCCGGCGCGCTCCCACTCCAGACCAGACGTCAAGCCGGCGCGCTCCCACTCCAGACGTCAAGCCGGCGCGCATCGCTTCCTATTCCACGGGAGGATGCGTCTCTTCGCCCCGGTCCTCTGGGACCCCGGTGTTCTGCGCTGCCCGTCTGCAGCTTCCGAGGAGGATCTCCGTGCCAGGCCTCCGCCGTCGGAACCCTGCCATCCCTGTAAGCAGCTCTGGCCCTCGCCCTGTCCAAGGCCTTAACCCTGTTCTCTGTCCCTGTCTCCAGCCCGCCTCTCCGGGCCTCTGTCCCTGTCCCCCTCTCCAGTGCCCCCTGGTCCTGGTCCTTGACTTTTTGCCCTGGCCCTGTCCCTTAGCCTTAGCCCCTTAGCCTGCTCGCCTCTTAAAGGCACAGTGCCGCATTTTCCCTATATTCTTTGACTCCAGTGTTTTTGTGTTCTCCCTTAAAGGGACAGTGCCGCCTTTTGTTATGTAATGAATAAATGCCCTGTTTTGGCTTACTCTCATATTGGGGTCGGTTACAAACCATAACAGGTACTGTGGATTGTCTCTGTGACTCCCTGGAGTGGATTTGCAGTACTGCTTGAAATGATTCATTTTCTCACATCCGTGACACTGTTTGCCAAATGCAGGGCACCTTTCTCGTCTGGGCTCGTGGCTGCCTCCACAGTTACTGCAGCTGGCTATGGACCGAGTTGAGTGCTCTGTATTTGGCTTTTTCTTGTAAACACGTTCTTTTATTCTGTGCCGTAGGCTATCTACATTGGTTGTGCTTTGCTTTGGTGCAGCCAGTGTCCTAGTGTGTTGTTCAGTCATTTCGTGGATCTGACATGTCTCCACTGTCTTGGTTAAAGTTAGTTTGCTGTCACGGAGTAGTAGCTTCCTCATGCCATCATTTATTATGCCACACACAAGTCTATCTTTGATTAGCTCTTTGCGCAAATATCCGAATTGACAGCTCTTTGCTTTGATTTCTAAATCACTGACATAGGCTTCAATAGTCTCATCTTGTTTCTGGCTCCTTGTATTAAACTTGTGCCTTTCCATAGTGACGTTTGTTTGTGGATTGCATAACTCACGGAATTTCCTCTTCAAACACTCCGGGTCTTCTCTTGATTGGGCGGGGACTATTTCTTCTCCCTGCTCGTCGTCTCCATCGTACAGGGCTGGTCCATATACGAATGCCCGTTCCCGTTCTATGGCTTCAGAGCCAGCCAGGTTTAGCAAGATGAAGGCTTGAGAGCGAGGCGGCTTGTCATAGTGTGCGGCAGCAATGAATATATCATACTCTTGCTTGAATATTCTCCAATTCTCCGCGACGTGGCTGTCAAACACGAGTGGGCCTGGTTTGCGGAATCCTTCCGCCATGCTGAACGTGAGTCCTCGCACGTTATTCCTCGCGCGTTATATATCCTAGTTATAGGCTACCTCCTAAACCTTCGCTTTTCACTTTCGGACGCGGGTTGACTACTGTGTCCACAACGTCTGACACCATGTAGAAAGAACGAGAGGTAGGCAGGTGGGCGTAGATGGGTATTTAATACAAGTATCTTACAGGGACGATACGATACAGTCTAGTGCTATATGCTGCTAACCTGACCGGTGTTTACTTCCTGAGTGACGTCAGAGTAGTACGGGGGCCGTCACGTCTCAAGCTTGTGTATCAGACTAGCACAATGCTCTACAACTACTACGCAGCACAGCTGATAATAGTAACATGTTGGTGCAACGAGAACTATGAAGCCAAATGGAAAGACATAGAAACAAAAATTGAGGGACTCAAAGTGCAGGCACTAATAGGAGACAGGGAGCTATACAGAAGAAAGGAACAACTAATAGACCCAATTACCAAATTCACTATAAATATATGGAACAAGATAGTAAAGAAATACAAGCTAGAAAAAGAAACCAAGATACTGAGATGGATAACGCATGACAACAAATTTAAACCAGGGAAAGAAGATCATGGGTTCAAAAGATGGGAGAGGGGGGGCATAACAGCAATATGTACCATAACAGAAGGAGGGGAGATCCAGACTCTACAAACATTTAAAGAAAGATTCGGACTAGAGAATAGCGACCACTTTAGATATTTACAGATTAGGGACTACTACAACAAGGAAATAAAACTAGACAAAGACAAAGATCAGAATGGGATAATTAAGATAATGGTAAAAGCATACGAAGGAAGGAAGGGGGGGGGGGATATCAACACTATATCAGGCAATAATGGACAGCAAGGACATCACAACCAAATATATAAAGGAAAAGTGGGAGAAGGAATTAGAAATGGAGATAACAGAAGAAGAATGGTATAACATATGTAAGATACAACACACAACCACAGGGTCAAGGATATGGAGGGAGTTTGGGTGGAAAAACATAATTCGATTTTTTTACCAAGGATATGGAGGGAGTTTGGGTGGAAAAACATAATTTGATTTTTTACAACACCAGAAATACAGGGCAACTATACACCAACACAGAAACCATGCTGGAGAAAATGTGGACAGGAAATAGCAAACCACACACACATATTCTGGGGATGTCAGATAATAAAGAACTATTGGGAAGAGATAGGAGGGATAATAAATGAAATAGTAGGATATGAAATACCCCAGACAGGACAAGTATTGTATTTAGGGAACTTAACACAGGAAGGAATGCAGGGGAAAGATATATACTTGATTAAGATATTACTAGTAGCAGCCAAGAAAGCACTGACGAAAATGTGGTATAGTTCAAGTTTCTTTAATAGTTGTCATACAGAAGTACAGAATACTTTTATACAAAATGCTTCTTACTGTTACGCTCCAGAGACTGTGCAAGACAAGATAAGTATGAAATAAAATAACATAGTATAGCATGTAAATTAGAAGTAAAAAAATGAGGTCACAGTGTTCAGTATAGACATATGTACAATGTTCGATGCAGAGTAGACGTAACTGAGTTACCATATAATATACAATACTGTGTAGTGTACTAATATACAATACTATATAGTGCAAGGCAGAAATAGGATGAGGTGCAATTTAGGTGCAATTTAGGTACAATTTACAGTAGGTGTACGAGTTGTAGTGCAAATCCTTTATCAATAAATATAAAGTGTGTTTGTGTGATCTAAAGTGTGGAGAGTGGGTGCTGCAGTGTGTTGTTTGTTTAAGTGAGTGTGTGCGTGTGGGTGTGTGTGCTGTGTGCATTTGATGGTTGTTGCATAGTGTTTATTGTTCGTTTAGCAGCCTGATGGCCTGGGGATAGAAGCTTCTTCTGAGTCTTTCTGTGCTCGCCTTAAGACTCCGGTATCGCTTGCCTGACCGCAGCAGTTCAAAGAGGCAGTTGTTCGGGTGGCTCGAGTCCTTAATAATTCTCTTAGCCTTCCCCTTGCACCGCTTGTTGTAAATGTTCTGGAGGGTGGGAAGCCCCCCTCCAATTGTGCGTTAGGCTGAACGTGTCACTCTTTGTAGTCTGCTACGGTCTTGTGCAGTGCTATTCCCAAACCAGGAGGTGATGTTGCCAGTCAGGATGCTCTCTATTGTACATGAGTAGAAGTTCCTAAGGATCTTCTGACTGACTTGGAACTTCCTTAGGCGCCTGAGGAAGTAGAGGCGTTGTCGTGCCTTCTTCACAACACTGTCAATGTGTGTGGTCCATGTCAAATCCTCGGATATGTGGGCTCCGAGGTACTTGAAACTGTTCACTCTCTCAACCGGTGCCCCGTCGATGCTGAGGGGGCTGTAGTCCTTGACCCCCGACCTCCTGAAGTCCACAATCATCTCTTTTGTTTTGCTAACGTTCAGGGAGAGGCAGTTCTCCTGACACCACTGTGACAGGTTCTCTACCTCTTCCAGGTAGGCCCTTTCGTCGTTGGCAGAGATCAGGCCCACCACTACTGTGTCATCAGCAAATTTGATGATGGTGTTGTTGTTCCGCTGTGCTACGCAGTCATGTATGTACAGGGAGTAGAGGAGGGGGCTCAGAACACAGCCCTGGGGGGCCCCTATGTTGAGCGTGATGGATGAGGAGGTGCAGTTGCCTGCTCTTACCACCTGGGGTCTGCCCGTCAGGAAGTCCAAGACCCACTGGCAGAGGTCATAGTTCAAGCCCAGGTCCCTGAGCTTGGCTATGAGTTTGGAGGGGACTATGGTATTGAATGCTGAGCTGTAGTCGATGAATAGCATTCTCACATAGTTCCCCTGCCTCTTGTCCAGGTGTGATGCTGCTGTGTGCAGCACATGGGCTATGGCGTCCTCCGTGGACCTGTTGGGGCGATATGCAAATTGCAGAGGGTCCAGGTTGATGGGGAGGGAGGAACAGATGTAGCCCTTCACTAGCTTCTTAAAGCACTTCATGGCTATGGAGGTGAGGGCTACAGGGCGGTAGTCGTTGAGGCAAGCGGGCGTAGATTTTTTGGGTACAGGGATGATGGTGGACTTCTTCAGACAGGTGGGGATGACAGCCTGTTCCAAGGACAGGTTGAAGATGTCAGTGAATACCGGGGCCAGTTGGTCGGCACAGACTTTTAGGACGCGGCCGGGGATGCCGTCCGGTCCTGCTGCCTTCCTGATATTCACTTTTTTAAAGATCCGTCTCACCTCATGCTCTGTTACCCTGAACACTGAGTCTCCATCAGCAGACCCCCCCCCCCCCCATTGCCGTGGTTTGTAGGCTGGTGTTTTTATTCACAGCCTCAAACCTCGCATAGAAGGAATTGAGATCATTTGCTAAGGAGATGTCATTGTTCAGTTTGAGGGAGGTGCCTTTGTAATCTGTCATTGTTCTGAGGCCCTGCCACATGCCTCTAGAGTATAGAGTAGAAGCACCGACGAGGGAACAATGGACAGAGATAGTGGGTGGGATACAGGAAATGGAGAGAATCACATATAGGCTGAGGCTACAAGACGAGAAGTTTGAGTCAAAATGGGAGAAGTGGGAAGAGTATAGGAAAAAAAGAAACGACATCACAGGAGAGTGAAAAGGAGACAAGAAGAAAAAACGAAACGAAAATAAACTATGAAGGTACCAAAGAACCCATGTCACTTTTTTTGTATTTTCTTTGTATTTTTTATTGTTTATCTCTTTTCTTTGTTTTTGTTTTGCTGTGTTTCTTCCTTTTCCCCTTTAGTGAATTTATTTTAGTTCAACTCGTCATTCGATTTTGATATACATTTTTCTAATATCAGCTATATCTTTTAGTTCTTATCTATCGAATTCTATTGTACTGTCGTTTATCATTTTGACCGCCAATTGTATTATTGTATGTGGATGTTTTGTTTGTAAATCAAAAAACTGAAAATAAAAATGTAAGTATAAAAAAAAATAAAGAGGATTTCACCCATCTAATGAACACACTAGACTAGACAAATATCAAGATGTATCCATCAGAGGACCAATTGCATGCTTTTGCAGAGAACAAGAAGCCTTCAGTCGACTCCTTCAGACATTAAGCACCCCCCACAGCCCAAATGGAATGATAAAAAAATATATATATATATTATATATTTTTTTTTATAGTCGACTAACAGTCGACCAGTGGAGGTTTCTCTATGACAACATTAGAAATGTTTTCCTCTGTAAAAATAATTCCAGTGAATTTTTTTTTCTTCAAAAATTGCCAAAAATTACAGCTCTGAGCTCAGGCCTGCACTGCACTACTGCAGTAATGGCTGCAGTGAAACCTGTTGCAGAATTCTGCACGGGTTGACCCGGGATTAAATAAATAATAAATAATAGCCAATCAAAATAGGCTATTAACATCATCTAAGCACGGCCCGTGCATTTAAACTCTTGCCATTGAATGGGGGATTGAATGTGTTAGGGTTTGTAACTGACCTCAAACGCAACGGCACAGAGGGAGTTGTTCAGAGTTAGCCAAAGCAAGGGCGTATTTATTTTCAGAGTTACAAGATGGAATGAAATTGAGCAACCGAACAAACGGGGAATCTGGCATGTGAAGGTTGTTGCGGCTCTGCAGATACTCCCAGTAGGTGGTGGTGAGGAATTGGCTTGTGACGTCTGAAGCGGCTCTGCAGATCCTCCCAGCTTTCACTCCCGGTGGAAACGGAGAGAGAGAGAAATCTGAGTTAGCCCAGCGCACAACAGAAACAGAGAGGTGACTGATCCAGTATATATCCAAGTGACTTGATCTTCGGTGTACCACACACAGTTAGCAGAGTCCAGAGAAAAAACAATACGGTAATCCAAAGTGTAAATCCAACACAAAAATAGGTGAGAACAGTACAAACAAAAACGGGATCTCTTCGGTGTTTCACAAACACACAAAAAACTGATGATCCAAAAGAACTGTTTCCAAAAACTCACCAGAGCGCAACGCGTAAAGCGGGCAGATAACGAGGCGCAGCTCAGAACGGGAAACCAGGTTCTCCACAGGGATTCTCCACGAAAGTCCTGGAGAGCAAAAGACAGCAAACAGCGACGGGGAAGGCAGGCAAATGCAGGCGTATTCAGAACGATCCAACATCGATAGTAGGGGGATCAGGGTATATAAAGCCACAGGGCGCTGATTACAAGCTGTGACAGCTGCTGGATGAAATTGATACTTGCTCCAGAAGCGTGTGGCGGGGAGAGCACCAATCAACACGGCACCTTACAGGAACGGAGCGTGTGGCGGGGAATGCAATTAATCAACAAAGTACCTTAAAGGAACGGAGCGTGTGGCGGGGAGCGGACCAAACCTCACAGTACCCCCCCCTCCACGGGAGCCACCCGGCGACCAGGCCGACCCGGCTCGCCCGGATGGGCACGATGGAAGTCAGTGATCAGGCCGGGATCCACAATGAGCTGGCGGGAGACCCAGCTCCGTTCTTCCGGACCGTACCCCTCCCAGTCCACCAGGTACTGGAACCCCCGACCCCGCCGTCGAACGCCCATCAACCGGCGGACATGCCACTGGGGGTGACCGTCCACCATCTCGGGAGGAGGTGGTTCCGGAGCAGGAGGCATCAGGGGACTGAGAGAGACAGGCTTAACCCGGGACACATGGAAAACGGGGTGAATGTGCATGGACGCAGGAAGCTTAAGACTCACCGCCGCCGGACTGAGTACCTTCAGAACCTCAAAAGGTCCGACGAACCGGGGTTTAAGCTTCTTGGCCGAGGACCGAAGTGGAAGGTCCCTTGCGGAAAGCCACACCCTCTGCCCAGGGTGGTACGTCGGCGCAGGAACCCGGCGCCGGTCAGCCCCACGACAGGCGCGCTCTGATGACCGGAGCAGCGCGGTCCTGGTGATCTCCCAGACCCGACGGCACCGGTCGAGGTGGTCCTGTACGGAGGGAACTGCCACCTCCGTCTCCTGTGCAGGGAAAAGAGGGGGTTGGTAACCCAGGGATACCTCAAAGGGTGAGAGGCCGGTGGCGGAACTGACCATGGAGTTGATGGAGTACTCGACCCAGGGAAGGAAATGGCTCCAAGAAGCTGGTCTCTCGGCAGCCACACACCGAAGAGCAGACTCCACACTCTGGTTCATCCTCTCCGTTTGTCCGTTAGTCTGGGGATGATAACCAGAGGAAAGACTGACCGTTGCCCCCAATCCCTTGCAAAAAGCCCGCCATACCTGGGAAGTGAACTGGGGCCCCCGGTCCGAGACGACGTCCTGGGGAAGACCATGGAGGCGAAACACGTGGTGTGTCAGGAGGTCCGCCGTCTCGGCCGCCGAGGGAAGCTTGGGAAGGGCCACGAGGTGAACCCCCTTGCTGAACCGATCCACCACGGTCAGTAGGCACGTGTTCCCCTGGGAGGAGGGAAGACCCGTGACGAAGTCCAGCGCCACATGTGACCAAGGACGGCTCGGAATGGGAAGCGGCTGTAATAGCCCGGAGGGTGCCTGGTGGGAGGCCTTGCTGAAGAAGAGACGATGAACCGGTACATTGCCTGGAGCGCGATGGAAGCGTAGGGCACGCCTTACCACCCCCTCGATGCCCAAGGTGACGACTCCTACCACCCTGGCCTCTGGGAGGATGGGAGTCGGTCCTCAGTGGTTGGAGCCCCCTTGGAGTGTAACCGGGACAGGGAGTCGGCCTTCGTGTTGCGGGAACCAGGGCGAAACGTCAGCGAGAAGTCGAACCGACTGAGGAAGCTGGCCCATCTTGCCTGCCGGCCATTGAGGCGCTTGGAAGCACGGATGTACGTCAGGTTCTTGTGGTCCGTCCAAATGGTAAACGGCTCCTCGGCCCCCTCTAGCCAATGACGCCACTCCTCCAAGGCAGCCACAACCGCCAGCAGCTCCCGATTGCCGATGTCATAGTTCCTCTCGGCAGGGAGGAACCGACGCGAGTAGAAGGCGCACAGATGTACCTTCTGGTCTGTTGCCGACCGCTGGGATAAGATAGCTCCCAGTCCAGTATCCGAGGCGTCCACCTCAACGATGAACTGTCTCTTGGGGTCTGGATGGAGCAAGATCGGGGCGGAAGTGAACCTCTTCTTGAGGGAGCGGAACGCAGCACACGCCGCTGGGGACCAGTCGAACGGCAGGGCGGGAGAGGTCAGTCTGGTAAGCGGTTCCGCCACTTGACTGTAGTTCCGGATGAACCTTCGGTAGAAGTTGGCGAACCCGAGGAAGCTCTGTAACTCCTTCCGAGAGGTGGGTTCCGGCCACTCCTCCACGGCCTGGATCTTGCGAGGATCAGCTCGGGTCAAGCCTCTCTCCACGATGAAGCCCAGGTAATCGACGGAGTCGGAGTGGAATCGGCACTTCTCCGCCTTGACAAAGAGCCGATTGTGGAGGAGGCGCTCCAGCACACGGCGGACATGCTGGATGTGTTCCTCGAGGGTCTTGGAGAAGATGAGGATGTCGTCTAGGTATACTACCACAAACTCCTCCAGCATGTCACGAAGGACGTCGTTCATGAGCGCCTGGAATACCGCCGGAGCGTTGGTGAGGCCGAACGGCATCACCAGGTACTCGTAGTGGCCCCTGGGAGTCTTGAAGGCGGTCTTCCATTCATCGCCCTCTCGGATACAGACTAGATGGTAGGCACTCCGGAGGTCCAGCTTGGTAAAGACGGTAGCCTGGGTGAGAGGCTCGAAGGTGGAGTTCATGAGAGGTAGAGGATACTTGTTCTTAATGGTGATCTCGTTGAGCTGGCGATAGTCGATGCAGGGTCGAAGGTCTCCGTCCTTCTTCCCAACAAAGAAGAAACCGGCCGCCACAGGAGAGGAGGAAGGCCGAATGAGTCCTGCTTCCAAGGAATCAGAGATGTATTGATCCATCGCTGCCTTCTCCGGGACGGTCAGACTGTAGAGGCGGCTGCTGGGAAGGGGAGCCCCTGAGCGGAGGTCGATGGCACAGTCGTAAGGCCGGTGAGGCGGAAGGGCCTGAGCCCTGGACTTACTGAAAACCTCCATGAGGTCGTGGTACTCGGGGGGTATGGTCGAGAGGTCCGGAGGCGGCTCACCAACGGATCTCCGGGGCGAGGGACAGGACGCCGCCTGAAGACACTGGGCACGACAGGAGGAGCTCCAACCCTTGATGGTACCGGAGGACCAGGCGATGTGGGGCTCGTGCAGCGCGAGCCAGGGCCGGCCCAGGACTACTGGGACAAGAGGGGATCTGGTGATAAAAAACTGGAGTCTCTCAACGTGGTTACCAGCAATGGTGAGCAGGACAGGGCAGGTGCGTTGAGTGATGTCAGCCAGGCGGTGTTGGTCCAATGCGAATACCTCCAATGGCCTCACTAGGTCCTCAAGTGGAATGTTGGCCCGGGTAGCAAACTCGAAGTCTAGGAAACTCTCGTCAGCCCCCGAGTCAATGAGTGCCTCCACCGTGGCCCGTTGGTCCGCCCAGGCCAGGGTGACGCTCATCAGACGGCTAGGTGGTGCACGGCTCTGGGAACGAGAAAAACGGCTCACCAGGATCTCCCGGGGTCCCGGCGAGCCTGGTCTTTTGGCCGGGTGGGGCAGTTGGCGATACGGTGTCCATCCCGACCGCAGTAGAGGCAAAGGCTGGACCTGAACCTCGCCTCCCGTTCAGCTTGGCTAAGATGAGAACGTCCCAGCTGCATGGGTTCCTCCTCGGGCACCGAACGGGAGGGAAAAGAGCCACCAGTCGTGTTGGGAGCAGGGCGACCAGCAGTACCGTCACGAGTACGGGGGGTCCGGAGTACCTCTGGAGGTCCCTGTCGGGTTCTCTCACGTCTTCTCTCCTGGAGGCGTCCGTCGATGCGAATGGCGAGGCTGAACAGGTCCGCGAGGGACTCAGGTTCCTCACGGGTCGCGAGCTGGTCCCTGACTGCGTCGTTGAGCCCCCTCATGAAGGTGAGACGAAGTGCTTGATCGTTCCAACCGCTCTCCGTTGCCGCCAGTCTGAACTCCAGCACGTAGTCAGTGACCCCGCCACTGCCCTGCCGGAAGGTACCCAACCGGGCTCCAGGGTCCTGGCCACGGGCTGGGTGGTGGAAAACCCTGCGGAGCTCAGCCACGAAGTCAGGGTAGGAAAAACAGAAATCTGCCCCCATTGCCCAGGAGGCAGTGACCCACTGGGCTGCCCGGCCTGAGAGCAAGTTAGTCATGTAAGCCACTTGGGCTCCCCTTGAAGTGAATCGACTGGGTTGATGACGAAAAACCAACTCACATTGCATGATGAATGTGGCACAATCCTCGAAGTTACCGTCGAACAACCGTGGTTCGGAGAGACGGGGCTCCCGAGGTGCGGGATCGGGAGGCGCGGGGCCTGCCAGGGCTGCGGGTGATGCTCCGGCCGAGGCTCCTGAAGTAAGTGGGGTTACAAGCAAGGTGTTAACGGTTTCACTCAGCGCTTGTAAGTGGAGGAGAATATTAGACTGCTGGCTAGCCAGAGAGCCCAGGGACCCCTGAATAGGCAGGACCTGCTCTCGGAGTTCCTGTACAGCAGCCGCAGCCGCATCTAGCTGTAGGCTGTGGTCGTTGGTTAACTCTATCTGGACTGCCAACGCTGTTCTGACTCTCTCTGTGTCGGCTGTGGTCGTCATGGTTGGATCGTAATGTTAGGGTTTGTAACCGACCTCAAACGCAACGGCACAGAGAGAGTTGTTCAGAGTTAGCCAAAGCAAGGGCGTATTTATTTTCGGAGTTACAAGATGGAATGAAGTTGAGCAACCGAACAAACGGGGAATCTGGCATGTGAAGGTTGTTGCGGCTCTGCAGATACTCCCAGTAGGTGGTGGTGAGGAATTGGCTTGTGACGTCTGAAGCGGCTCTGCAGATCCTCCCAGCTTTCACTCCCGGTGGAAACGGAGAGAGAGAGAAATCTGAGTTAGCCCAGCGCACAACAGAAACAGAGAGGTGACTGATCCAGTATATATCCAAGTGACTTGATCTTCGGTGTACCACACACAGTTAGCAGAGTCCAGAGAAAAAACAATACGGTAATCCAAAGTGTAAATCCAACACAAAAATAGGTGAGAACAGTACAAACAAAAATGGGATCTCTTCGGTGTTTCACAAACACACAAAAAACTGATGATCCAAAAGAACTGTTTCCAAAAACTCACCAGAGCGCAACGCGTAAAGCGGGCAGATAACGAGGCGCAGCTCAGAACGGGAAACCAGGTTCTCCACAGGGATTCTCCACGAAAGTCCTGGAGAGCAAAAGACAGCAAACAGCGACGGGGAAGGCAGGCAAATGCAGGAGTATTCAGAACGATCCAACATCGATAGTAGGGGGATCAGGGTATATAAAGCCACAGGGCGCTGATTACAAGCTGTGACAGCTGCGGGATGAAATTGATACTTGCTCCAGAAGCGTGTGGCGGGGAGAGCACCAATCAACCCGGCACCTTACAGGAACGGAGCGTGTGGCGGGGAATGCAATTAATCAACAAAGTACCTTAAAGGAACGGAGCGTGTGGCGGGGAGCGGACCAAACCTCACAGAATGATTGACAGCCTTGAAATCCAATCAGAGAATGTTGCCACCTCTGCTGCTCTGCAGCTACACGGAGGTTGAATGATTGACAGCGTTGAGATCCAATCAGAGAATGGTTCCTACTCTGCAGCTCTGCAGCTACACGGAGGGGCTGTGTCTCCCCTCGCGGGATTGATTGATTGATTGATTGAACATTTTATTAACAGAGCGGCCACGTTCGAAACCTCTATATTAGTGTATCTAACATTTAGCACTTTAATAGCAACTTATTTTTCGCCGGCGGGACATTTACTGAGGACCAGCACAAAGTGTGGATATTATGATTTAACAAGTCTATCTGTCCAGGACGATGACAACATTATTGCAGGTAAGAGCAGGCAGCCTAGCCGTTTCTAGCTTGGATGCTAATAACTACTGTACTAACGTTATCACGCTAGCTTGGATGCTAATAACTACTGTACTAAAGTTATCACGCTAGCTTGAATGCTAACTAACGTAATTAAGCTGGTCATGGTTCACGGTGAGCTGTTTGTGTTATAACGAGACAGCAAATGAATGAATGAATGAAAACTTTATTTAACAGATTGCAGATGGGTACAATACAGTACGGCTCAATACACACAATTGTTAAGGGGATGCAGACCAGAGAAAGACTTTCGTCTTGTTTACATCAGGGTCCCCCATTTTCAATTCATATTGACATTTATGACATACACAACATACATGACATTTATGGCATATGAACTCAATAGCCCGCCATGGCATTGCCTGTTTAATACACCAAGAACCATGTCGCGGGCAGCGGGTAGCTTTCCCCCGCTTGCGTTTCTAATCAAATATTAATATCGCCGCAGGGAGGGGGGGGGGGGCATAATCCCACGGGACAATGGGATTGACCGATATGTTTACCAATATTCCAATGTACAGTTTTTCTGTACCATTGACTCAGAATGGTCTGTTTTATTGAAATCGTCACAGCAATATAGTTTGTTTACTGTGTGTGTGTGTGTGTGTGTACTGGAATGAGTGCATGAGGGATTGATGTGGTGATACTTCTTGACTTGTAGCCTATTAGTGTCTTGGCAGTAAAGCTGTGAGTACAGTGGTGAGTCCAGGGTGGACATTTACCATGCATTTTATAAGCTCTTTTTGCATGAAATTGCAAAGAAATTGCATGTAGATGTGTTTGAAACAGTGAGGATGAGAAATGGTCTGATCTTGCTGTAAACAAATAGTTTTTGATTTGCCTTCTTGACTAAGCTATTGTTGTGATGTGTGTAAGTGAGGTGTGTGTCAAGAGTTACACAAAGGTATAAATTACTTCTAGTGACTGCCTGTTGTCTTTAACTGTAGTGTCTGTCTGCTGTCCTCATAACCACACTGTGTCTGTACTTCTATATTACAATTTTTTTTTATCTCCCGTCCTCCCCAATTTTTTAACTCACCAGCCACTACTGACACACATTGGGGGATGTTTTATAAATATAATATAATAATTTGTGCTTCACCTAAAAATTTGGTCAGCAGCCTCCACTGCAGTCGACTAACGGCAAATTTTGGCCAATCATATCCAAATCCTTAGTCGGGGACAGCCCTAGTAGTAATATATTTTCGCTGTAGAAGTATAGGGTCTTAGCACAGTAGAAGTATAGTATCTTTTTACAGTAGAAGTACAGTATAGTATCTGTTTACAGTAGAAGTACAGTATATTATCTGTTTACAGTAGAAGTACAGTATAGTATCGGTTTACAGTAGAAGTACAGTATATGTTTACAGTAGAAGTACAGTATATTATCTTTTTACATTAGAAGTACAGTATAGTATCTGTTTACAGTAACATTATAGTATCTGTTTACAGTAGAAGTACAGTATAGTATCTTTTTACAGTAGAAGTACACTATAGTATCATTTACAGTGGACATACAGTATAGTATCTGTTTACAGTAGAAGTACATTATAGTATCTGTTTATAGTAAAAGTCCAGTATGGTATCTGTTACGAAGGATCAGATTAAACCGAATATATATATTTACTACTTGATATATATTGCATAATATTTGTATATCGTCTGATATCCCTTGTGTATTCTTTGTACATATACACGGAATATCCCTTTTACCTAGTACAGACCATAATATTTCGTTCTCCTATTGGATAGCGATCCACTAGGCGCCACTGCCATACCCCCAAGGTCTAGTTCAAAGTCACCGCCAAGGCTTGCCTGGACATGCCCGGTTCTGCGCAAGAATACGAGACAGGAATAAGGCTGGTACTAGATTGTTCACCGTACGTATAAATACGTCGCAGGTGGATACAGCAGCACTTAGCCTAAAGTCAAGTTAACCTAGAAACGTGTTACCCTCAAACGTTAAAGCCTTCATCACGAGTCAACGACCAAGTGAAGTGAGCAACCGTGCATCTAAATAGAGCACTTATAACCGCGTGCGAATAGGACAGTAAAAGTGTCAGAGCTTAGTGTAATAACGTCAAGTTCGACCTAGTTAATGTGAAGTACCGCGCACCGGAGAATCTACACCGGTGAATGCAGAGCCCTTTCCAGCTGGATTATTGCTTTAGTCCTGTGGCTGTTGGAGCGGAGGAGAATCGTCTACACCCACTACTGTGTGGGATTTACCCGTGAGGAACATCACTCGAGCCTGTCTCTGGAGAGGCTGGTCGGCTTTCACCTATGCTGCACGCATACTTGGATTACAGCTGCTGCTTTCGTCTGCCGATCAAGGAAGTAATGTACCGACTCCCGTAGCTGGAGCTTATTGATTCCCCGTTGATCCAGAGTTTGCATTCGAACATTTCCTCCCCCTGCTGGCCTACAACCGGAGGGACCCTACTAGTATCTCCCGCTGCCCTACTAGTGTACCATAGATATAATTCCTAAGATACAGGTGGTATTCATTATCTCCTGCGTAATATGATAATGGACTTACGTTATTGATTTACTCACGCACATTCTTCGCCTTACAAGCGCGACTCTACGTAAAGTATTGTAATATACTATCATTGCTGCTAATAAATATTATTATAACCCAGATTTGTGTGGAACCGTGTCATTGTGGAGGTGTTCATATCATATACCTGTGTACTGTATGGCCAGTAGTAATGTACATAAGACAGTAGTGGTTTAATGATACCATACTTATTTAATACAGTCAGGGAATTGTACCCCTCAGTTACAATTGGTCCTTCGAGCCAGAGGCTAATTAGCGTAATATTAATATAATATTAATATTAACATGGCCGATGATGAACACTCCACAAACGGTTCTCCTAAACTAGATCGCCCGCAGCGCAGACAGCAGCCACCTCTTTCCCTAGAGGACTACGCTGACAGTCTACTACCTAGCTTTATAAAGAAGTTAAGTACGGATAAAATAAATAAAGCGGATAGTAAAAGTATGTCAAACCCTACCGACCAGGCGACCCCGCCAGTAGAGACCCTAGTGGGTTCTAACGTAACTGACCAAGCTCACGGGGGGGATCAGGAGGGACCTGACATGACTTTACCCCCCGCCGACGCCAACGAGGTAGTCCCCGGAGAGCTCCAGGATAAAGAAAGCGCTCCAGGGACGGAACCCGACCCACTACCAGAAGAGACGCACACCCAGGAGATGTATCTCCTCGGAGCGCGACAGGAGAACGGATCTCCAACGAGTACTGCCAGAAGCCGATCACCTCCGCCTGTGTCTTCCCCCAGCGAAGCGGACAAGATGCTGGCGCAGGCACTCATCGCCACCCTGGCAGCCTCCACCGAGCGCGAACGAGCTGCAGACCAACAAGAGCGCCTTCACGCGCAACTCCAAGCGCAAGCCCTCAGTGAACGTGAACATTCTGCAACCGAGCGAGAGCGCTTCCAGGCGCAACAAAGGAGTGAAGACGACCGCATAAGACTGGAGACCAGACGCCTTCAGACAGAAGAGAACATTGAAAGAAGCCGCGCCGACGCACAGTGCGCCGCCGCCAATGCACAGCGCGACGCCGCCCATGCCAGCGCCAATGCGCAGCGCGACGCCGCCAATGCCCAGCGCGAAGCCGCCCATGCCCAGCGCGAGGCAGAGCGCGACCGGCTGCAGGCGCAGATGATGGACAAATTGATTGCCATGGCGACAGCCCCTCACTCCGCACGGAGCTCCCGGAGATCATCACGACAAGGGTCTAGGGCACATTCCCCTACCCGACCAAGCGACCCGGGACCCCGCCAACAGGAGGATCCTGTCCACGTCTCTGAACCCCCTTCCCGACCGGTCCATACGAGACCCAGCAACCGGGAAGAACCGGACCACGCCGAGAGACTGAACAGAAGACCTAGTAGAGGAAGAGGAAGAGGAGGAATGTCAAGCCGACCAGCAGCAACGTACTCTGGACCAGGAGGCCCAGTACAGCCCCGACCAGCAGCAACGTACTCTGGACCAGGAGGCCGAGTACAGCCCAGACGTCAGCCCCGAGGCACTGCGCTACAAACCCCCGACTCAACTCACGGGTGAGTTTGACGCACCGTCAGCACCGAGGAACAGCACCTGGGTACCCGACCTTCGGTACCCACCAAGTACCAGCCCAAGACGACACGCACGGGGAGACTCGCCCAGGAGGCCTCTCCCCCAACGCTCACCGATGTGCCAGCCATCCATGGCATCGTACCTTGGCACACCGACGTTCCCGGACTTCACACACGAGAACAGAGCACAGTACACAGAGCTACAAATGTGCTTAGAGACAATGATTTCCGATGTACCGGATGAAACGTACAAGTATGCTATCCTACTCAAGCACCTGAAGGTGCCCAGAGCGCACAATATAGCGCTGGCATATTCCAACTCTACTACCCCATACACCGCGGCTCTAGTAGCCCTCGACCAACGTTATGGACGCATATGGGACTACGTGATACAGGAGATAAGAGACATTGACCGTCTCCCCCCAGCCAGAGACAACAGAGCATTAGATGACCTCTCTATCAAGGTACAGTCCCTGGTAGGGATGCTGGGGTCCCAAAAGGAAAAAGGGATATACGAACTGTACGCTAACTCTAATGTAGAGAGGATATTAGAGAAGCTCCCTCCCGCCCGACAAGAGCGTTTTCGGCGGCAGAGAGACCACCGTGACCCCAACGGCCCAGAGGCATCCCTCCTAGACCTGTCTGAGTTCCTCGCCAGGGAGGTCAGCAGCTTACGACTGGACACGTTCGTATGGAGTGGACCAAGCCCAAGACCAGGACCTCGGGGATTAAACGATAACCGCCGGTCGGTGACCGTTATGCACCAAGCCGAATCAGTACCGCAGCACAAGAACCACAACACCCCCTCGACGAAAGAGGAGTGGAAGATTGAATGCCAGTACTGTGAAGGGGAACATCGGCTGTATCAATGCGACACTTTCGGGACGCTGACCACGGATGAGGTGAGTCAGTGGATCAAGGACCACCGCCGCTGCTTCCGCTGCGCGCGCAGCCACATGGCAGCTGAGTGCCGCTTGAAGAAGAAGTGTAGCAGGTGCGGCGGCGCCCACTTGGAGGTCCTGCATGACATCAACAGGCGTCCGCCAGGACAACAAAGTGGGCCCGTCACGGTAATGTACCAGGCCGAGGCGGTGGCACCAGTACCAAAGATCCACCAGACCGCTCCCTACTGTTCCGACTGCTACAGCAGACACTGGGAGTCACGGTGCTACTCGGACGACCGCGAGTCGGCACCACCCCAGACGATCCAAAGCAACCGACCAACAGGAGTGCTCCACATTGACCAGCATAGCGGGACCCCCCGAGTGCTCATCAAAGTGGTCAGAGTGCTCCTGAGCTACGAGGACAAGGTCCTGGACACTTACGCCGTCCTGGACGATGGGTCTGAAAAGACTCTCCTCCTCGCTTCCGCAGCAGCCCAGTTGGGCCTGCGGGGTGCCAAAGGTACCATGACCATACGCACCATCAGAAGGGACCAGAAGACCATAAAAGGTGAAAAGGTCTCCTTCAAGATAGCAGCGGTGGACCAGCCCGAGAAGCAGTATAGTATAACCAACGTCTTCACCAGCCACGACATAGGCCTGTCTCAGTACACCTACCCCATCCCACAGCTGATGGCGAAGTATGTGCACCTACGTCAACTACCTATACCGCTTATCGACGGCGCCACACCGACCCTGCTCATCGGCTCCGACCACGCGGACCTCATTCTCCCAATTGAGGCGGCCCACATCGGACCCAAAGGATGCCCAGTTGCGGTTCAGACCCGACTGGGGTGGACGCTCCAGGGCCCCCTCTACGGACTTGACAGTCAACCCACGTCTACACGCTGCCTACACACAAAGGCGAGCGACACCGGCCACTCCCTCGTACAGCCCGTTGAGAGGCTATTGACATTAAGCGAGAGGCCTGTGAGAGAACCGTGGGCACAAGAGGGAGTTCGGAACTCCACCCCCCTCAGCTGCGCTTCAGACGTAGCTGACCTCGAACCTAGCACCCCAAGCGACTCCTTGACGGGGCGGCCGGAACCGGCCCCTCCTCAGACGGGGTACAGAGCAAACAAGAGAAACAGACGGAGGAGGAGGAGGCACAGCCAAGCACAGATCAAAGCAGTCTCAGGCCCGCTTCCTCCTAAGCCCCCCTTCATCCCGTCCAGTCGTCATGATCATAGACCAGTCACTACCCCGAGCTGCGTGGCCGGCCGGCCGCGTAAGCAAAGTGATCACTGGTGCCGACGGAAAGGTCAGAGCGGCAGAAGTGCTCATCCAAGGGCGGACATACACCCGACCCGTGGCGAGGCTGATAGAGTTGCCAAGGCTCCCCGACTCGCTTAATGACGACCATGACCCACTGACTTTGTGAACTGCCATATGACCCACTGACTTTGTGAACTGCCCTACCCTCACAACGGACATTGAGTAGTGGACAGTGCGGTTAATCTGTCTCTGCTTATCTAATTAGGTGGGACTAATTAGGAGGCGGCTGTTACGAAGGATCAGATTAAACCGAATATATATATTTACTACTTGATATATATTGCATAATATTTGTATATCGTCTGATATCCCTTGTGTATTCTTTGTACATATACACAGAATATCCCTTTTACCTAGTACAGACCATAATATTTCGTTCTCCTATTGGATAGCGATCCACTAGGCGCCACTGCCATACCCCCAAGGTCTAGTTCAAAGTCACCGCCAAGGCTTGCCTGGACATGCCCGGTTCTGCGCAAGAATACGAGACAGGAATAAGGCTGGTACTAGATTGTTCACCGTACGTATAAATACGTCGCAGGTGGATACAGCAGCACTTAGCCTAAAGTCAAGTTAACCTAGAAACGTGTTACCCTCAAACGTTAAAGCCTTCATCACGAGTCAACGACCAAGTGAAGTGAGCAACCGTGCATCTAAATAGAGCACTTATAACCGCGTGCGAATAGGACAGTAAAAGTGTCAGAGCTTAGTGTAATAACGTCAAGTTCGACCTAGTTAATGTGAAGTACCGCGCACCGGAGAATCTACACCGGTGAATGCAGAGCCCTTTCCAGCTGGATTATTGCTTTGGTCCTGTGGCTGTTGGAGCGGAGGAGAATCGTCTACACCCACTACTGTGTGGGATTTACCCGTGAGGAACATCACTCGAGCCCGTCTCTGGCGAGGCTGGTCGGCTTTCACCTATGCTGCACGCATACTTGGATTACAGCTGCTGCTTTCGTCTGCCGATCAAGGGAGTAATGTACCGACTCCCGTAGCTGGAGCTTATTGATTTCCCGTTGATCCAGAGTTTGCATTCGAACATTTCCTCCCCCTGCTGGCCTACAACCGGAGGGACCCTACTAGTATCTCCCGCTGCCCTACTAGTGTACCATAGATATAATTCCTAAGATACAGGTGGTATTCATTATCTCCTGCGTAATATGATAATGGACTTACGTTATTGATTTACTCACGCACATTCTTCGCCTTACAAGCGCGACTCTACGTAAAGTATTGTAATATACTATCATTGCTGCTAATAAATATTATTATAACCCAGATTTGTGTGGAACCATGTCATTGTGGAGGTGTTCATATCATATACCTGTGTACTGTATGGCCAGTAGTAATGTACATAAGACAGTAGTGGTTTAATGATACCATACTTATTTAATACAGTCAGGGAATTGTACCCCTCAGTTACAGTATCTGTTTACTAAACAAGCTAACCTGAACCAGCTAACCTGAACCAAGCGAAACTTACCCGAAATAGTTACTGCAGTCACACAGGAGGGCCTTGTGGGCATTCAACTCAGTGCTGTTGACTTTAATAACCACATCACAGAACCTTCCCTCCAGACGCAGCTCATTAAGGATTGTACAGGACATTGTTTCCTTTTCCATGTGGGGAAAATATCTACAGAATATATTCAAGCTTACAGAGAAGTAGCCAGAAACAACAAGTGATATCTTCACTTGGTCTTCTGAGATCTGAGATCTTCTTCTTCTTCTTTAGAATTTCCGGCAGTGTAGATCTTCTGAGAGAATTGTTGAATATATACTGTACACAAATGTTCTAGAATGTTCTATTATGACATCATACTGTGACATCACAAATGTTCTAGAATGTTTGATTATGATCATACTGTGACATCACAAATGTTCTAGAATGTTTGATTATGACATCATACTGTGACATCACAAATGTTCTAGAATGTTTTATTATGACATCATACTGTGACATCACAAATGTTCTAGAATGTTTGATTATGACATCATTTGAATAATATAAATAATATGTTGACATTAAAAAAGAACAAATAAAATGATAAAAAAACTACATAAAACAACAAATTATAATAAAATATTTAAGTAAAATGTATAGAAATAAAGAAAAATAAGACAATGAAATAAAGATAATAATTCATTTAAAATCTATTTTAAAAAGGTACGTTTTGAGCAGAGCCAACCGAGTCTGCTGTCCTAACAGACTTGGGGTCTGTATTACTTATTCCCTCCGCCCTGAACATTTATGGAGATGTATGGGCCTTTTAAGTCAGTGATAAAAGTGTCTTTCAAGGATAAGTGAGCTCCTGCACTGATTATTATAATTCAATATTCAATATTTGATCACCAAAAACCCCCAAAAAGCATAAAAAGGCCCCCCCCGCCCAAAAAGGGCCCCCAAAAATAGCACAGGCCCAGTGCCCTTTTCAGCCTTTGAGCACCTGTCCCTCTAAAGTCCTGTGCAAGTCCCTGCACACTGTACACGCTCACACACTAGCAGCCACTTTAACATGAGCACACACACACTCATGCTGCACACGCTCACACTATGGACACTTTACAGAAGGAAAGGTCACTTTAAGAATAGTATAGCTTGAGATTGGATAATATAGCATTGTATAGCAGTGTACATAAAGACCCAGTGCCTCATCCGTAGCTAACAGGGTACTGCACTACAACAGGACCTAGCATGTTTGTTTGTTTGTTTGTTTGTTTGTTTATTTACACATATAAAAACAGTTACATATATAATACAATATAGTCCACAAGGGATGTGTAGGAGAATTGCTTAAAAACCCTCAAGGGGCTTGCATGTGGCATTCACCAGGAAGCAAAATTACATTATATCAAGATAAATATAAAATATTAAATAAAATCCCCCCCCCCCCCCTGAACAAACAAACACACACAAGCAGGCCTACATAGACACCGAAGTAGGCACCCCATGCCATACGATTTTTGGTATAGAGAAAACAATCACTGACAGTAAGAATATATAATAAAACGAAAATACAATAACAAAATACATCAAGCCATCAGACTACAGTTTGTAAAGGAAGTCCATATGGGAAATATTGGTGATCTAGGAGATGAGATTTCAGTGCTCTTTTGAATTTCAGAAAAGAAAATTCCAAAATATGTGGAGGCAAAGAGTTCCACAACTTTGACCCTCGGTAGAGCAAACAAAACGTTAGGTTATGACTATAACCAAGTTCTGTTAGTATAGCGAAGCTCGGCATTGCTCTCTGCACTATCTCGCATATGTGCACGCGCACTGAATAAAGACCACAATGTACCTTTAATCCCAATATTCGTCTGACCACACCCCTATCAGCTTACCCATATAAGCAGGGGTGGGGCCACCCACTCGCCTCCTTCCCAAGCTTTCGCCACAAGGCGAGGTCAGAGGCTGCAGCGGCGTCGGATGCCGAGCTTCGCTATACTAACAGAACTTGGTTATAGTCATAACCTAACGTTCTGTATCGTATCGCTCTCGCTCTGCATCGCTCTCTGCACAAGGGAGGCCGAGCGAGAGCCAACGGCCGACAAATACACCCCGCTGACAGCCCCCCACAAACCATCAGAACAGGGAGGGCCGAGCCCCCCCGACCCACCCTAATGGCGGGCACCCCCCCTATTAGGGGCTTCACGGGAGGGCGACGGACCCGACCGTGCGAAGAGGCACTCAAGCAACTCAACGCACAGGGTGAGCAGACCGTGGCTTGACCCCACGACTACACACACGCACAACCCGCATGCCACCCGGAAACGAACGGAGGAACAACCTCGTTACTGCCCCCAGAATCACGGGGTCAAGGGCAAACCCAACCCCGTGGCAAGGCCGTAGCAGCGGAGCACGAAGGAAGACCCAGACCCACCAAAAGGACTGGACTCCCTAGAATGGGGGCCCGGAGAAGTCCATGATGCCAGCATCAAGACCCCACCAGGTGGGCACGTAGTGCCCCGCCCCCCACATCGCCAGCGTATTCGGACAAAGGCCCCTCAGTTACTGCACCTGGTATTCCCAGGCGGAATCCCATCCAAGTACTAACCAGGCCAGAACCTGCTTAGCTTCCGAGATCGGACGAGATCGGGCGTGTTCAGGTTGGTATGGCCGTAAGCCGAGCGGGCCCTGTCCCCCCAATAGTACACCGCCTGGCACACTGACCCTGCAGAACAGGCAGTCAGCATGGCCGTAAGCACACAAAAAAGGTTAACCAACGGAAGCAGGCAGCGCACCGGGGAAAAACCAGGCAACAGGCTGTTAACCCTAGCCTGGAGACTGCGGACGAGACAGGCGCCAGAGGGGACAGCTGAACACAGCCGCCCCGGCGGAAGGAGCGTAAGCTGGCGGTGTTGCATGACCAAGCCTCCATTTAAAAACCCCCACCCAGAGGGGTCGAGGCAGAGAAGGCTGACACGATTGGCAGACGCCATGAACGTGCAGGGGCACCCTCAAACGGTGAACCCGGGAGTTGACACTGCTCCAACACACCAGGGAATCAACCACCTCGGTGTTACCCAATGCGGTGGTTGTTCCTATAACCCCTCAAGAAAAAACTCCAAAACACACCTGCGGGTATACACCGGCTATACCGCAGTACAAGTGTTTCAGTTTTCAAAAAAGGGTTAACCCAGGCCTACGGGTCGACGAAACATTACTTCGGACCGGGCCTGGCAGTACGGGAAGCACAGGGTCACCAGAGGAGGTCAAAAAACCACCCCACAGGCCCCTCTTCGCCATGCGTGAGAGAGGAGCGAAAAAGAATGGAGAACCAGCCCCTAAGCACACCGTACTTGGTATTCCCAGGCGGTCTCCCAACCAAGTACTAACCAGGACCAACCTGTGTAGCGGCCGAGATCCGACGAGATCGAGCGTGTACAGAATGGCATGGCTGTAAGCCATTACGACAGTGCTGAGTAAAAACGTACCCAACCAGGGTCCCCATAGCGCTTAACCCTGTGACACCCAGACCGACCTGGCATTTTTCCCCCTGAAAAAAGCCCAAGTCCCTCAGGGTACCAGAACAGCAGATCTGCATCCCCGGCGGACAACAGGTTCAACTGATCTGGACCAGCGTGACCAGAACCAGTCCCGTGCCCTAACCACGCCGACATGCCTACTCCAGGAGAAGGGCAGATATGCGTGTCGATCTTAACATGAAAAGAAGGCGCCACCCAGACGTTCGGGCGAACCGCGCCTGGTGGCCCACCCCAAGGGCGTGAGACCCCTCTACATATGTTCAGATCCATCCCGTCATCATCCCCCAGACATGAACGAGAATCCGTCGAAAAACCAACCCAGGTCATGGGATTTGGTCGTCGGAAGAGGAAAAACCCCCATCTCAGTTGCTTTATAAAAATGCTGTTTCAACCACAAGCAACCAAGGCGTGCCAGTCAATCGCCTGTTTACAGCGAGCTAGCACTATACGTGCGTCGGGACACACCCCCATCAATGAACAGGCTATTTAGACCTGTCATTGAATCCCCAAGGCGCCCAGGGGAACGACAAGAGGGGTGTGACACTCCCTAACTCCAACACTTCTGGAATAGAAAAGAAGGAAGCATCAACAGTATGTATCCCAGTCTACACAGCCGGGGTAAAATTTTTTCACATTTTTACATCCCACCACCCTCCCATAGGAAGGAGACGGGGATCCCCAGAGAGGCTTCCCACGCGAGCTGTACAGATTGAAAAGAATATATTGCACCTTGAGCCATGTAAAAAATTGGTTTTAGGGCTCTCCGGGGAAGAGGCACTGAACCCATACACACTCAATAATCGAATTGAATCGAATACATATACAATAGAACAGGACCCTTCTAGAGGGTCCACTCACTTTGACAATCTGAGGAAGAAGGCTCTGTACTCTGATGGAGGCTCCCTCACATGGAAGAAGGAGTCCGAACTCACAGAAGGCCCGAATAGGCGCTTGGTGAGGAGGAGCCCTGACCACCCCCCTGAAACAGATCCATCACATGGACCTGAACAGCACACGGAAGTCCTACCAACAGAGACGCGCACGGTGACGTACTCTATGGCGGGGGAATTCCTGCGGTGCACACGCCCAATATACCAGGCCGTGGGACCAGTAACTGATTTTTACTAAGGAAAAACACAGAATAGAGAGGGCTCTAAGAGCCCCGGTCCAACATACACATGTGCTTCTGTGGCCAGTCCAACCCAGTTGTAGGTCACATGACACACACAACCCATCATCACCTAAAAAAAATGGCAAAAACACTCAACAGAGGAATGCCGTTTTTCACAATGAGAGAATACATCATTCTCGATTAGTATCGGCCACAGGCCTTGCTAAGCACACACGACAGCGACCAAACCATTTTTTCTTTTAGGAAAATAAAGTTTCTCCAGCAGTTTTAGCACAACCTCAGCAATCAAGCTAAGAGTTACATCGCATCCCTACCACACAAAAGACACAATTAGTGCACAAACATGTCTGATAGGAGGATGAAAAAGTCCCCAGGGAACCGGGGGGAAACACAATCCTCTTATTTTACCCTCAATACGGCCAGTTAAAACAGGAAAACCTGTTAATATGTGAACACACTGTTCATTGTCATCACAGGCTGAGAAAAGAACATTCTTTTACTCACTTGTCACCAAGCATAGCTTCATAGGTTAGTTACCTTAGTTGTAAGTACACGGTACATATAAACACCATGATGTTTCTCACACAACAACCAGATCATTACATCCCGATTTGCACGGAGAAGCTAACTGCCAGTGACAAAAACAGCTCACACATAACCCGCGCCGTATCCCAAATGTATTGCAGCAACACACGTTTTGGGAAAAACATCGTTATTCACAATACATTTAGAAAAGTAAAACCAGAAAACGTGTTATAAGGTCTGGTCAAACCTGTTCCTACCCGGAACGTAGATCAGCGAAGTGCAGTCACAGACACCGTAGGAACACAGCCGCTCCTGTGTTGTTCGAACTGGGCAGCGTCGCCGCCCCAACCCGCACTACAGTCCTCTTTGTTGATGCAACCTTGCCGTCCTGGCTCAGGGCAGGGTCGACAAAACATCCCCTGTCAAGGATGACGTCGTAGTCAAGAGTGTAAAACATGTTAAAATCAAAGCATGTTCAACAAAATAGCATCAAGCTAACGGCCGCTCCAACCGTTCGGGCGCTACTGCCCCTGCTCGCGAGACGCGACCAGAAGCGAGCTCACGGCGGCGCGCGAGAAGCTAAAGCTACCCCGCGCCAGGCCATGGCCTATAGCAGCAAGCTAACGTTACCTAGCGATCACGACATGCTAGCACCGCAGCTAACAGCTGACTGGCTAACAGTAGGCCCAACCTAAGCAGGCCATGCAGCGATCCAGCAGGCTAACGCAGCAGTTAACAGCTGACTGGCTAACCGTAAGCTAAGCAGCCATCAACTGAACATGTATACAATGACATAACACTCACCCAGACAGGCCGCCGTTCTGAACCTCTCCTCACTGTTTAAGAGAACAGAGAAACAAGATGTCAACACTGCTTTACAACGGTGATTTTACCAACACCCGACGGAATCAGCACAATACCAAACTGGCCTGTGTAGCTGATTTGAACATGGATCTGCCGCTATCGCACATCCATGCACATATCCCCTCGTGAAGGAATACTCTCATTTGGATATGAAAGATGGGGCAGAGAGAATCCACTCGTCCAGAACACACAGGGATCACCAGTGTTAATGGTCGCGGCCCACTAGTTAAAACTATAATGGTCTTCAGACCAAGGCCTTCTGTCGCCTAGGTGGCTGAACAAAGGACCCTAGCCTGGGGCCGGTTTCCATAAACATTGTCAAGTAGCCCCCATAGCACTAACAGACAAGTGGAGCCTGCCAGCAAAACACTACTCACCCAACCTGGAACGCACCGCTTCTCACAACAGCGGCATGTCCGACAGTTCAGCTGTGGCCTGACAGGTTTCACCCCAACAAACACAGCAAGGAACTGCAGTTGAGAAGCATGCAGCGGCGTGCTCCCAATACGAAAACCGGTGGAGGATTTTTAGAATGATCAACATCTTCCAGACACTCCAGTACGAAGACAATATCGCCGTATTTTCTCGAAAATAGTGAGAGAGAAAATAAAGATATGATGTCAACGTATCCTTGTTTCCCAAAGCTGCTCCTAATCCTTTCCAACATGGTGTCAAGTGTGGGGATCTACCGAGGCACTTCTTCCTTGTGGTGAAAGCGAGAAGGAGGCGAGTGGGTGGCCCCACCCCTGCTTATATGGGTAAGCTGATAGGGGTGTGGTCAGACGAATATTGGGATTAAAGGTACATTGTGGTCTTTATTCAGTGCGCGTGCACATATGCGAGATAGTGCAGAGAGCGATGCCGAGCGAGAGCGATACGATACAGAACTGAGATTGGGAAGTGCGGGAAAAGGGTGGTCTAAGCAAACAGGAACTACGTGTGGGGTAATTATGAATTTGGTGATTGTGGGCAAACATGTCATGAAAAAAAGGGGGAAGGGCTCTGTTTAAAGAACTATGCACAGATAAACCAGTCTGAAGATGATTCACTTGATAAACACTGAGGATACCTAACTTATGGAATAGAGGCTGAGAAGAATGACTTCGATGTACACAGCTGATTATTTTTAGAGCTCGTTTCTGCAGACGGTATATGGGCTCAAGTTTGGTCTGATGCGTACTACCCCAAACTAAATTACAGTAATTGATATATGGGTAAACCATAGAGTAATATAACATTGTGGCAACCTCGGTGCTCAGCAAGTGACGTGTTTTTCCAAGAATACCAATACTCTTGGCCATTTTTGTAGTTATGGCTGTGATATGAGGTTTCCATGATAGGGATTCATCAAGCAGAACACCAAGGAATCGTGTAAAACACACCCTAGCTATGGGGATGTCATTGATCACTACTTTAGATGAAGAGTTAAAAATCACAGATTTGAGACAAAAAAAAATGAAATTCGTTTTTTTAATGTTTAGTGATAATTTGTTGCATTTAAACCAAATTGATAGTTTGTTAAGTTCTTCATTTATGACCCTAATGATGGTATCAGGATCTTTATGTGAATAGAATACACACGTGTCATCTGCAAATAAAATTTTCGACAGCCTGTCTGAGACGTTAGGGAGGTCATTGATATATAACAAAAATAACAAAGGCCCAATAATTGAACCTTGGGGCAGACCGCAAAGTAAAGGAAGAAAAGGAGAATTTATCCCATTATAGGATACAGACTGACGTCTATCTTTAAGGTAACTGGTGAACCATAGCAGTGCATTGTTTTTTATTCCAAGATGTGAGAGCTTCTGCAGGAGGATATTGTGATTGACTGTATCAAATGCCTTTGATAAGTCTAAAAAAATACCTATAGTGTTTTCCTTTCTGTCTTTAGCTTTGTATATTTCATTAATTAGATGTGTTATTGCCATATATGTTGCATGTTTCTTTCTGAACCCGTACTGGTGAGTGTAAATAATATTGTGCTTATTAAGATGTTCAATTAATCTTTTATAGACCAGCTTTTCAAGTATTTTTGACAAGGTAGGAAGGATGGATATAGGTCTGTAATGGTTGAAGACGGCTGGGTCATCATCTTTATAAATAGGGATGATCTTAGCTATTTTAAGTTCCAGTGGGACGATTCCCTTCTCCAGTGATGTATTAAAAATATGACATAATGGCTTCACAATGGATTCTTGAATGGATATCAGTAATGTGCCTCCAATACCATCATAACCCGGAGAAGAGTCCCCCAGGTTGATCAAGATCTCCCGAACCTCATCCTCTGTAACCGGCAAGAAGTTAAAACTGTCATTGATTGGAGGATTCATAAACTGAAGGGGACTATGGTTACTAAATGGAATCTTTGCAGCCAGTGTTGGACCAACTTCTGAGAAAAAGTTATTAAAGTTATTGGCAATTAATTGCGGGTCAGTGATAATAACCCCATCAACCTTAAATTCATTAGGCAACTGATTACGTTTATTTTTTTTGTTGAGGATAGAGTTAATTGTTCTCCATAAGAGAGTCATGTTATTTTTGTTTTTAGATAATTCCATATTGTAGTAATGCTTTTTAGCTCCTCTGATAATGTGGTTTAATTTATTTCTATAGTTCCTAAATTGAGCAAGATAAAATGGAGTGGGATTGAGAAGATATTTTTTATACAATCTACGTTTAGTATTTAGGGATTTGATAATAGCTGGGGTTATCCATGGTTTGATCAGTTTATGATGAGGCTTGGGAGATGCCTGTACAAGGGGAAAACATAGGTCATAGGCCTGGGAGATACGTTCAGAAAACAAAGTAAAAGACTTTTGTGCATCAACAGAGTGGAGGATATCTGTCCATGGATACTCGCCGACCACTAGTCCAAACCTGGTCAAACTAGCTTCATTAAAGCGTCTCTTATATTTAGGATATAGCATAGTTGGAGACTTTTCATGTTCCCTATATAATATGAGAAAGATTGGACAATGATCAGCAATATCCATGCACAGAACTCCTGATTTCATGCTCTTATCCAACACATTAGTAAAGATATTGTCAATCAGAGTGGCAGATGTCTCCGTCACTCTGGTTGGTACTGCAATCATAGGATGAAAGTAGTGGGAATACATTGTGTCAATAAACTCCTTAGTTGAGTTATCATTCTTATGGTTTATAAAATTGATATTTAGGTCACCCATTAAAAGCATTTTTTCCCTTCTTTGGAAATGACATCCAGAACATTTGTTAGATCAGCATTGAATGCAGACAAGCTAAAGCTGGGAGGTCTATAAATACATGCAATAATGGCCTGGTGGGTTTCAACAAACACAGCCTCAGCAGAAAGGGTTAAATACTTTTCGATGTCATGCCTTTCTTTATACACCATGTTCGGATTGAGATATAAAGAAACACCCCCACCCTTTTGGCCTTCTCTGCATCTATGAATATGCTTATAGTTATTGAATTCATACAAAACAGCATTGTCTTTAGACAGCCATGTTTCAGTAAGCCCCATTACACTAAAAGAGAAGTCAAGGTTAGTCAAACAAAGGCATAAAGTATCATAGTTTTTTGGCAGGCTGCGGACATTGATATGAATGAGGGAAAAGTCACTCCTAGTATTTTGAGGGTCAACAGTGGAATTGAATTCGTTCACACTGAAGTAATCAGATATTCCAGAGACTTGTTTCATTTGAGCAAAACAATGTGTGTCAGGGTCATTATTGAAAAAAAGGTTTGATGTTGATGAGTCCCGAGATTCACTTTCTGACTGAAGCAACGTAGTGGGCGGGTCCTTCAAAAGTTCATTTACTTGATCATATGGGTTGGAGTTAGAGTTCACATGTAATGAACCAGAGTCAGATGTAGGGAGGGTTTGGAGATGAGCGCCAAATTGGTTGTGTGAGGAAGATGACATGATAGATAGGTGGAGAAAAGATCATTAAAAGGGGTCATCATAGCATGGTAGGTTCCCACTGACTTTCACTCGTGTTGTGTGGTTGGAATCACCCCCTGAGGCTTTCGTGGTTTGATCACCAGTCTGTCATAGTTAATGACGGCATACTTTCCTTCATCCCTTGCCTGTTTCATTGCTGGAATGAGGTCAGCTCTCTTCTTCCTTAACAAGTCAGAGAAGTCCTCATTTACATAAATTAAGGTGTTCTTGGTGTTTGGTGCTTGGTGCTTGGTGCTTGGTGCTTGTGCTTGGTGTTTGTGTTTGGTGCTTGGTGCTTGTGCTTGGTGTTTGGTGCTTGGTGCT
>NC_140167.1:174912908-174934733 GCF_963971535.1 Notolepis coatsorum
TTCTCTCTGTCAATTGTAGGATATAAAGGATTAAGCATATGTTTATTGTATATATCTGTTTTAAATCTAAGCATACGTTAAGAGATGACTTTAGCCTCAGTGATTATGAAAGATGTCTGTGTATTCTTCCTCCCTACTTGTACAATATCTTGTGTAGTCCTGGAGAAAGGAATGTGACCTTGACGATGGGTGAATTTCTGCCTGCAGAATTAACCCTTGCAGTTAGAAGGCAGAGAGCTATACTTTAAACTGATATGATGTGGAAAACATATCCACCAATGTATATGAGTACTGTATATATGGTATATGTCTGTATTGTACATATATATATATATCTGTATATATATATATATATATATATATATATATATATATATATATATATATATATATATATATATAGGCGTACAGGCTACTCCAATTGAAAGGCCGGGATCCGTGCAGAGGCAGATGGAATCCTAGGGACTTTCCCCAGCTATAAGAAATCTATTACTTTCTCAAGTTACAGTAACGGCTGGAAAAGGGAGGAGTGGTAATTTTTTATGTGTTATGTGTTGATTGGCTGGTGGAGTAGACAGGAGCCAATGGCAAAGACACAAGTTGGAAAGAGGAGTGTTTTACTGTGCCTACTATATGACGCTACGGACCTGTGTATAAAAGTCACAGCTCCAGTCTCGTCGGGCAGATTTTCAGTTTTTTTAAGCCAGGAAATGTCGAGCGGTGTAATGGGGCATGGCCTGGCAATTTTTGAGTAAACCTCCCTAGGAAGTTTACTCTTTAGATTTTGAAGATTTTGAACTTTTTGACTTTTTACATTTTGACTTCAGGCCCTTTCTCTCCTGAAATATACTATGATAATTGTGCATTTCTTTTTGTAACTCTTGTAATTTAAAAAAAAAAAAACTTTTTGAAACTAAATCTCTTTTCTTCGTGTTACTTTTTCTAAGAAATACTGGTAAGCTATAATATCATTTCTACTTTTTAGCACCTGATTCAAAGTCATGTGGGGTAATTGAGACTTGAATGAAAGGTCGTTTTGAGAAGATACTTTTCCCTATGATGGTATCTGTCACTGTTTTTTTAGCCTGTCTAACTATTCATTAGCTCCTAAAATAGTATTCTGTCACTGTCTAAATGTTAGATTTCAGTTTATCTCTCAAAGAGAATAACATTTAAAAAATATTGTCATTAGGGCAGAAACACGGCAGAAACGCGGCATGGATCTATTTCATTTATTATGTATAGATCTTAGGTGTAATGGGTACAGATGTCAGTCTTTTCTCTAAAAATAGCAAAAGAAGTAAATAATAATCTGTAATCTATTTGTATTCAATGCAAAAGGGGATTATACAGACAGCAAGCATTTAGAAGAGATTACCTCACTCATTTAAGCGGCGAGATGGACTCTCACCGGCGCCTATGACAAATAAGGGAGGGATAATCACCTGATTGATGACAAACCTAGATTTACACTCAAGTAGATTTACTAAGGACAGACTTATCAAATAAATCTTCCTTGTTATAATAAAATTTAGATCTTGCAACTCTTATCAATGGTTAACACCTTGACGGGGGGGGACAAGGCGGGCAAACGGTATAACAGGTCTCTTGATACAACTCTTTTAGATTCACTGGGGTTTGAGTGTCACGGCATTGCAGGACGCTGTTTGATGTCAGACGAGCAGACCACTGAGTGATGGGCTTATCAAACTGACCTGATATACTGGGGCTTAATACACTTTCCCTACCACAGTTGACGCTTTCCCTACCACACTACAAAGGGTTAACACTTTTCACTACCACACTACAGAGGGTTAACGCTTTCCCTACCACACTACAAAGGGTTAACGCTTTCACTACCACACTACAAAGGGTTAACGCTTTCACTACCACACTACAAAGGGTTAACACTTTCACTACCACACTACAAAGGGTTAACGCTTTCACTACCACACTACAGACAGTTAACCTTTCACTACCACACTACAGACAGTTAACCTTTCACTACCACACTACAGACAGTTAACCTTTCACTACCACACTACAGACGGTTAACCTTTCACTACCACACTACAGACAGTTAACCTTTCACTACCACACTACAAACAGTTAACCTTTCACTACCACACTACAGACAGTTAACCTTTCACTACCACACTACAACCAGTTCTGTTCCGTTAGGGGCTCTGTTTGGCATCACACTGCACTCCCTCACGTACGTGCACGCGCACTGAATAAATTCCACAAAAAATTTACCTTTAGTACCAGTATTAGTCTGACCACACCCCTCATCAGCTTACCTTCATAAGCAGGTGTGTGGTCACCTGCTCTCCTCCTTCTCGCTTTCACCACAAGGAAGTGCCTCGGTAGTACCCCACTTGACGTGTTGTTAGTTGACGTGGAGTAAAATATTGTTTACAAGGAAGGAGATACGTTGACATCATATCTTTATTTTCTCTCTCACTATTTTCGAGAAAATACGGCGATATTGTCTTCGTACTGGAGTGTCTGGAAGATGATGATCATTCTAAAAACCCTCCACCGGTTTTCATATTGGGAGCACGCCGCTGCATGCTTCTCAACTGCAGTTCCTTGCTGTGTTTGTTGGGGTGAAACCTGTCAGGCCACAGCTGAACTGTCGGACACGCCGCTGTTGTGAGAAGCGGTGGGTTTCAGGTTGGGTGAGTACTGTTGCTGGCGGGCTTCACTTGTCTGTTAGTGCTATGGGGGCTACTTGACAATGTTTATGGAAACCGGCCCCAGGCTAGGGTCCTTTGTTCAGCCACCTAGGCGACAGAAGGCCTTGGTCTGAAGACCATTGTAGTTTTAACTAGTGGGCTGCGACCATTAACACTGGTGATCCCTGTGTGTTCTGGACGAGTGGATTCTCTCTGTCCCGTGTTAAGCCCCTTCTTTCATATCCAAATGAGAGTGTTCCTTCACGAGGAGATATGTGCATGGATGTGCGATAGCGGCAGATCCATGTTCAAGTCAGCTACACAGGCCAGTTTGGTATTGTGCTGATTCCGTCGGGTGTTGGTAAAATCACCGTTGTAAAGCAGTGTTGACATCTTGTTTCTCTTTTCTCTTAAAAAGTGAGGAGAGGTTCAGAACGGCGGCCTGTCTGGGTGAGTGTTATGTCATTGTATACATGTTCAGGTGATAGCTGCTTAGCTTACGGTTAGCCAGTCAGCTGTTAGCTGCTGCGTTAGCCTGCTGGGATCGCTGCATGGCCTACTTAGGTGGGCCTACTGTTAGCCAGTCAGCTGTTAGCTGCGGCGCTAGCATGTCGTGATCACTAAGTAACGTTAGCTTGCTGCTGTAGGCCAAGGCCTGGCGCGGGGTAGCTTTAGCTCCTCGCGCGCCGCCGCGAGCGCTTCTGGTCGCGTGCGCCGTTAGCGTCTCGCGAGCAGGGGCAGTAGCGCCCGAACAGTTGGAGCGGCCGTTAGCTTAATGCTACTCTGTTGAACGTGCTTTGATTTTAACATGTTTTACACTCTTGACTACGACGTCATCCTTGACAGGGGATGTTTCGTCGACCCTGCCCTGAGCCAGGACGGCAAGGTTGCGTCAACAAAGAGGACTGTAGTGCGGGTTGGAGCGGCGACGCTGCCCAGTTCGAACAACACAGGAGCGGCTGTGTTCCTACGGTGTCTGTGACTGCACTTCGCTGATCTACGTTCCGGGTAGGACAAGGTTTGACCAGACCTTATAACACGTCTTCTGGTTTTACTTTTCTAAATGTTTTGTGGATAACGATGTTTTCCCAAACATGTGTTGCTGCAATGCATTTAGGATACGACGCAAGTTATGTGTGTACTGTTTTTGTCACTGGCAGTTAGCTTCTCCGTGCAAATCGGGTTGTTGTTACAGATGTGAAAATGATCTGGTTGTTGTGTGAGAAACATCATGGTGTTTATATGTACCGTGTACTCACAACTAAGGTAACTAACCTATGAAGCTATGCTTGGTGACAAGTGAGTAAAAGAATGTTCTTTTCTCAGCCTGTGATGACAATGAACAGTGTGTTCACATATTAACAGGTTTTCCTGTTTTAACTGGCCGTATTGAGGGTAAAATAAGAGGATTGTGTTTCCCCCCGGTTCCCTGGGGACTTTTTCATCCTCCTATCAGACATGTTGTGCACTAGAATTGTGGCTTTTGTGTGGTAGGGATGCGATGTAACCCTTAGCTTGATTGCTGAGGTTGTGCTAAAACTGCTGGAGAAACTTTATTTTCCTAAAAGAAAAGATGGTTTGGTCGCTGTCGTGTGTGCTTAGCAAGGCCTGTGGCGGATAATAATCGAGAATTATGTATTCTCTCATTGTGAAAAACGGCGTTCCTCTGTAGAGTGTTTTTGCCATTTTTTGTAGGTGATGATGGGTTGTGTGTGTCATGTGACCTGCAACTGGGTTGGACTGGCCACAGAAGCACATGTGTATGTTGGACCGGGGCTCTTACAGCCTTCTCTATTCTGTGTTTTTTCCTTAGTAAAAATCAGATAGCAGGTTAGCTCATGCGCTGTGTGAAGCTGTCAAACGCTTCATAGAGCTGACTATGACTGTGTCATATTCTCTTTTTGTCATTACATCGTATCATGGGTGTGGGGTCGTAAAGGGGTGAACTGGTAACCTTTCCTCTCCCCCTTGTTTCTGTCGGTCAGGGGTACACCCCCTATCCTTCAAGGTTCCCGTCACGTGGCGGTTCGGCACGTTACGGGGGGGGGGGGGGAGGGAGTTTCCTGGTCCCACGGCCTGGTATATTGGGCGTGTGCACCGCAGGAATTCCCCCGCCATAGAGTACGTCACCGTGCGCGTCTCTGTTGGTAGGACTTCCGTGTGCTGTTCAGGTCCATGTGATGGATCTGTTTCAGGGGGGTGGTCAGGGCTCCTCCTCACCAAGCGCCTATTCGGGCCTTCTGTGAGTTCGGACTCCTTCTTCCATGGGAGGGAGCCTCCATCAGAGTACAGAGCCTTCCTCCTCAGATTGTCAAAGTGAGTGGACCCTCTAGAAGGTGTCCTATTCTATTGTATATGTATTCGATTCAATTCGATTGTTGAGTGTGTATGGGTTCAGTGCCTCTTCCCTGGAGAGCCCTAAAACCAATTTTTTACATGGCTCAAGGTGCAATATATTCTTTTCAATCTGTACAGCTCGCGTGGGAAGTCTCTCTGGGGATCCCCGTCTCCTTCCTATGGGAGGGTGGTGGGATGTAAAAATGTGAAATTTTTTTACCCCTGGCTGTGTAGACTGGGATACATACTGTTGATGCTTCCTTCTTTTCTATTCAAAAAGTGTTGGAGTTAGGAAGTGTCACACCCCTCTTGTCGTTCCCCTGGGCGCCTTGGGGATTCAATGACAGGTCTAAATAGCCTGTTCATTGATGGGGGTGTGTCCCGACGCACGTATAGTGCTAGCTCGCTGTAAACAGGCGACTGACTGGCACGCCTTGGTTGCTTGTGGTTGAAACGGCGTTTTTATAAAGCAACTGAGATGGGGGTTTTTCCTCTTCCGACGACCAAATCCCACAACCTGGGTTGGTTTTTCGACGGATTCTCGTTCATGTCTGGGGGATGATGACGGAATGGATCTGAACATATGTAGAGGGGTCTCACGCCCTTGGGGTGGGCCACCAGGCGCGGTTCGCCCGAACGTCTGGGTGGCGCCTTCTTTTCATGTTAAGATCGACACGCATATCTGCCCTTCTCCTGGAGTAGGCATGTCGGCGTGGTTAGGGCACGGGACTGGTTCTGGTCACGCTGGTCCAGATCAGTTGAACCCGTTGTCCGCCGGGGATGCAGATCTGCTGTTCTGGTACCCTGAGGGACTTGGGCTTTTTTCAGGGGGAAAAATGCCAGGTCGGTCCGGGTGTCACGGGGTTAAGCGCTATGGGGACCCTGGTTGGGTACGTTTTTACTCAGCACTGTCGTAATGGCTTGCGGCCATGCCAACCTGTACACGCTCGATCTCGTCGGATCTCGGCCGCTACACAGGTTGGTCCTGGTTGGTACTTGGTTGGGAGACCGCCTGGGAAGGCCAGGTGCGGTGTGCTTAGGGGCTGGTTCTCCATTCTTTTTCGCTCCTCTCTCGCGCATGGCGAAGAGGGGCCTGTTGGGGTGGTCTTTGACCTCCTCTGGTGACCCTGTGCTTCCCGTATCGCCAGGCCCGGTCCGAGGTAATGTTCGTCGACCTGTAGGCCTGGGTTAACCCTTTTTTGAAAACTGAGACACTTGTACTGCGGTATAGCCGGTGTATACCCGCAGGTGTGTTTTGGAGTTTTTTCTTGAGGGGTTATAGGAACAACCACCGCATTGGGTAACGCCAAGGTGGTTGATTCCCTGGTGTGTTGGAGCAGTGTCAACTCTCGGGTTCACCGGTTGAGGGTGCCCCTGCACGTTCATGACGTCTGCCAATCGTGTCAGCCTTCTCTGCCTCAACCCCTCTGGGTGGGGGTTTTTAAATGGAGGCTTGGTCATTCAACAACGCCAGCATACGCCCCTTCCGCCGGGGCGGCTGTGTTCAGCTGTCCCCTCTGGCGCCTGTCTCGTCCGCAGTCTCCAGGCTAGGGTTAACAGCCTGTTGCCTGGTTTTTTCCCCGGTGCGCTGCCTGCTTCCGTTGGTTAACCTTTTTTGTGTGCTTACGGCCATGCTGACTGCCTGTTCTGCAGGGTCAGTGTGCCAGGCGGTGTACTATTGGGGGGACAGGGCCCGCTCGGCTTACGGCCATACCAACCTGAACACGCCCGATCTCGTCCGATCTCGGAAGCTAAGCAGGTTCTGGCCTGGTTAGTACTTGGATGGGATTCCGCCTGGGAATACCAGGTGCAGTAACTGAGGGGCCTTTGTCCGAATACGCTGGCGATGTGGGGGGCGGGGCACTACGTGCCCACCTGGTGGGGTCTTGATGCTGGCATCATGGACTTCTCCGGGCCCCCATTCCAGGGAGTCCAGTCCTTTTGGTGGGTCTGGGTCTTCCTTCGCGCTCCGCTGCTACGGCCTTGCCACGGGGTTGGGTTTGCCCTTGACCCCGTGATTCTGGGGGCAGTAACGAGGTTGTTCCTCCGTTCGTTCCCGGGTGGCATGCGGGTTGTGCGTGTGTGTAGTCGTGGGGTCAAGCCACGGTCTGCTCACCCTGTGCGTTGAGTTGCTTGAGTGCCTCTTCGCACGGTCGGGTCCGTCGCCCTCCCGTGAAGCCCCTAATAGGGGGGATGCCCTCCATTAGGGGGGGTCGGGGGGGCTCGGCCCTCCCTGTTCTGATGGTTGTGGGGGGCTGTCAGCGGGGTGTATTTGTCAGCCAGCGGCTCCGCTTGGCCTCCCATTGTGCAGTGTGATGCCAAGCAGAGCCCCTAACGGAACAGAACGTTAGGTTATGGCTATAACCAAGTTCTGTTAGTTAGGGGTGACGCTTGGCATCAGACGGCCGCTGCAGCCCTTGACCTCACCTTGTGGTGAAAGCTTGGGAAGGAGGAGAGCAGGTGACCACACACCTGCTTATGAAGGTAAGCTGATGAGGGGTGTGGTCAGACTAATACTGGTACTAAAGGTACATTTTTTGTGGAATTTATTCAGTGCGCGTGCACGTACGCGAGGGAGTGCAGTGTGATGCCAAGCGTCACCCCTAACTAACAGAACTTGGTTATAGCCATAACCTAACGTTAACCTTTCACTACCACACTACAGACAGTTAACCTTTCACTACCACACTACAAACAGTTAACCTTTCACTACCACACTACAGACAGTTAACCTTTCACTACCACACTACAAAGGGTTAACGCTTTCACTACCACACTACAGACAGTTAACCTTTCACTACCACACTACAGACAGTTAACCTTTCACTACCACACTACAGACAGTTAACCTTTCACTACCACACTACAGACGGTTAACCTTTCACTACCACACTACAGACAGTTAACCTTTCACTACCACACTACAAACAGTTAACCTTTCACTACCACACTACAGACAGTTAACCTTTCACTACCACACTACAAACAGTTAACCTTTCACTACCACACTACAGACAATTAACCTTTCACTACCACACTACAAACAGTTAACCTTTCACTACCACACTACAGACAGTTAACCTTTCACTACCACACTACAGACAGTTAACCTTTCACTACCACACTACAGACGGTTAACCTTTCACTACCACACTACAGACAGTTAACCTTTCACTACCACACTACAAACAGTTAACCTTTCACTACCACACTACAGACAGTTAACCTTTCACTACCACACTACAAACAGTTAACCTTTCACTACCACACTACAGACAATTAACCTTTCACTACCACACTACAAACAGTTAACCTTTCACTACCACACTACAGACAGTTAACCTTTCACTACCACACTACAAACAGTTAACCTTTCACTACTACACTACAGACAGTTAACCTTTCACTACCACACTACAGACAGTTAACCTTTCACTACCACACTACAAACAGTTAACCTTTCACTACCACACTACAGACAGTTAACCTGTCTGAATATGAAAATATGAGGAAAAATAAACTGTAAACAAAGGTGCAGATGAGGGTCTGTATGCCCTATCGGTTATATTATATATTGCAATAAATATAGGCAATAAAGAATTTGAATCTGAATGTTATGAGAGAGTAAAAGTAAACAGTATACACAAGGTGCAGTATACACAAGGGTGCAGTATACACAATGGTGGAAAATACTCTGTGAGACAGTATATTCATCCCTATGAAAACCACTAAGGTGTATATTATCAGTAATGTCGCTGTACTACTCTACTACAAGCCATTCTGGAAATTGGGAGCACCTGGGAGTCAATAACAAGCGCACCCAGAAACAAAGAACACAGAGGTTTGACACACAGACAGTGTTGGTGAAAGGGTTAACTCTTTGTAGTGTGGTGGTGAAAGGGTTAACGTTAGGTTATGACTATAACCAAGTTCTGTTAGTATAGCGACGCTCGGCATCGCTCTCTGCACTATCTCGCATACGTGCACGCGCACTGAATAAAGACCACAATGTACCTTTAATCCCAATATTCGTCTGACCACACCCCTATCAGCTTACCCATATAAGCAGGGGTGGGGCCACCCACTCTCCTCCTTCCCAAGCTTTCGCCACAAGGCGAGGTCAAAGGCTGCAGCGGCGTCGGATGCCGAGCGTCGCTATACTAACAGAACTTTAGGGTTCTGTATCGTATCGCTCTCGCTCGGCATCGCTCTCTGCACAAGGGAGGCCGAGCGAGAGCCAACGGCCGACAAATACACCCCGCTGACAGCCCCCCACAAACCATCAGAACAGGGAGGGCCGAGCCCCCCCGACCCACCCTAATGGCGGGCACCCCCCCTATTAGGGGCTTCACGGGAGGGCGACGGACCCGACCGTGCGAAGAGGCACTCAAGCAACTCAACGCACAGGGTGAGCAGACCGTGGCTTGACCCCACGACTACACACACGCACAACCCGCATGCCACCCGGGAACGAACGGAGGAACAACCTCGTTACTGCCCCCAGAATCACGGGGTCAAGGGCAAACCCAACCCCGTGGCAAGGCCGTAGCAGCGGAGCACGAAGGAAGACCCAGACCCACCAAAAGGACTGGACTCCCTAGAATGGGGGCCCGGAGAAGTCCATGATGCCAGCATCAAGACCCCACCAGGTGGGCACGTAGTGCCCCGCCCCCCACATCGCCAGCGTATTCGGACAAAGGCCCCTCAGTTACTGCACCTGGTATTCCCAGGCGGAATCCCATCCAAGTACTAACCAGGCCAGAACCTGCTTAGCTTCCGAGATCGGACGAGATCGGGCGTGTTCAGGTTGGTATGGCCGTAAGCCGAGCGGGCCCTGTCCCCCCAATAGTACACCGCCTGGCACACTGACCCTGCAGAACAGGCAGTCAGCATGGCCGTAAGCACACAAAAAAGGTTAACCAACGGAAGCAGGCAGCGCACCGGGGAAAAACTAGGCAACAGGCTGTTAACCCTAGCCTGGAGACTGCGGACGAGACAGGCGCCAGAGGGGACAGCTGAACACAGCCGCCCCGGCGGAAGGAGCGTAAGCTGGCGGTGTTGCATGACCAAGCCTCCATTTAAAAACCCCCACCCAGAGGGGTCGAGGCAGAGAAGGCTGACACGATTGGCAGACGTCATGAACGTGCAGGGGCACCCTCAAACGAGGAACCCGGGAGTTGACACTGCTCCAACACACCAGGGAATCAACCACCTCGGTGTTACCCAATGCGGTGGTTGTTCCTATAACCCCTCAAGAAAAAACTCCAAAACACACCTGCGGGTATACACCGGCTATACCGCAGTACAAGTGTTTCAGTTTCCAAAAAGGGTTAACCCAGGCCTACGGGTCGCAAACATCACTTCGGACCGGGCCTGGCGGTACGGGAAGCACAGGGTCACCAGAGGAGGTCAAAAAACCACCCCCACAGGCCCCTCTTCGCCATGCGTGAGAGAGGAGCGAAAAATAATGGAGAACCAGCCCCTAAGCACACCGTACCTGGTATTCCCCGGCGGTCTCCCAACCAAGTACTAACCAGGACCAACCTGTGTAGCGGCCGAGATCCGACGAGATCGAGCGCGTACAGAATGGCATGGCTGTAAGCCATGACGACAGTGCTGAGTAAAAACATACCCAACCAGGGTCTCCATAGCGCTTAACCCTGTGACACCCAGACCGACCTGGCATTTTTCCCCCTGAAAAAAGCCCAAGTCCCTCAGGGTACCAGAACAGCAGATCTGCATCCCCGGCGGACAACGGGTTCAACTGATCTGGACCAGCGTGACCAGAACCAGTCCCGTGCCCTAACCACGCCGACATGCCTACTCCAGGAGAAGGGCAGATATGCGTGTTGATCTTAACATGAAAAGAAGGCGCCACCCAGACGTTCGGACGAACCGCGCCTGGTGGCCCACCCCAAGGGCGTTAGACCCCACCACATATGTTCAGATCCATCCCGTCATCATCCCCCAGACATGAACGAGAATCCGTCGACAACCCACCCAGGTCATGGGATGTGGTCGTCGGAAGAGGAAAAACCCCCATCTCAGTTGCTTTATAAAAACGCTGTTTCAACCACAAGCAACCAAGGCGTGCCAGTCAATCGCCTGTTTACAGCGAGCTAGCACTATACGTGCGTCGGGACACACCCCCATCAATGAACAGGCTATTTAGACCTGTCATTGAATCCCCAAGGCGCCCAGGGGAACGACAAGAGGGGTGTGACACTCCCTAACTCCAACACTTCTGGAATAGAAAGAAGGAAGCATCAACAGTATGTATCCCAGTCTACACAGCCGGGGTAAAAAATTTTCACATTTTTACATCCCACCACCCTCCCATAGGAAAGAGACGGGGATCCCCAGAGAGACTTCCCACGCGAGCTGTACAGATTGAAAAGAATATATTGCACCTTGAGCCATGTAAAAAACTGGTTTTAGGGCCTCCGGGGAAGAGGCACTGAACCCATACACACTCAATAAACGAATTGAATCGAATATACATACAATAGAAAAGGACCCTTCTAGAGGGTCCACTCACTTTGACAATCTGAGGAGGAAGGCTCTGTACTCTGATGGAGGCTTCCTCACATGGAAGAAGGAGTCCGAACTCACAGAAGGCCTGAATAGGCGCTTGGTGAGGAGGAGCCCTGACCACCCCCCCTGAAAACAGATCCATCACATGGACCTGAACAGCACACGGAAGTCCTACCAACAGAGACGCGCACGGTGACGTACTCTATGGCGGGGGAATTCCTGCGGTGCACACGCCCAATATACCAGGCCGTGGGACCAGGAACTCCCTCCCCCCCCCCCCCGTAACGTGCCGAACCGCCACGTGACGGGAACCTTGAAGGACAGGGGGTGTACCCCTGACCGACAGAACAATGGGGAGAGGAAAGGTTACCAGTTCACCCCTTTACGACCCCACACCCATGATACGATGTAACGACAAAAAGAGAATATGACACAGTCATAGTCAGCTCTATGAAGCGTTTCACAGCTCCACACAGCGCATGAGCTAACCTGCTATCTGATTTTTACTAAGGAAAAACACAGAATAGAGAGGGCTCTAAGAACCCCGGTCCAACATACACATGTGCTTCTGTGGCCAGTACAACCCAGTTGTAGGTCACATGACACACACAACCCATCATCACCTACAAAAAATGGCAAAAACACTCAACAGAGGAACGCCGTTTTTTTCACAATGAGAGAATACATCATTCTTGATTAGTATCGACCACAGGCCTTGCTAAGCACACATGACAGCAACCAAACCAATTTCCCTTTAGAAAATAAGTTTCTCCAGCAGATTTAGCACAACCTCAGCAATCAAGCTAAGAGTTACATCGTATCCCTACCACACAAAAGACACAATTAATGCACAACATGTCTGATAGGAGGATGAAAAAGTCCCCAGGGAACCGGGGGGGAAACACAATCCTCCTATTTTACCCTCAATACGGCCAGTTAAAACAGGAAAACCTGTTAATGTGTGAACACACTGTTCATTGTCATTACAGTCTGAGAAAGAACATTCTTTTACTCACTTGTCACCAAGCATAGCTTCATAGGTTAGTTACCTTAGTTGTGAGTACACGGCCGTGTTTCTCACACAACAACCAGATCATTACATCCCGTTTGCACGGAGAAGCTAACTGCCAGTGACAAAAACAGCTCACACATAACCCGCAACGTATCCTAAATGCATTGTAGCAACACACGTTTTGGGAAAAACACCGTTATTCACAATACATTTAGCAAAGTAAAACCAGAAGACGTGTTATGAGGTCTGGTCAACCCCGTTCCTACCCGGAACGCAGATCAGCGAAGTGCAGTCACAGACACCGTAGGAAACACAGCCGCTCCTGTGTTGTCCGAACTGGGCAGCGTCACCGCCCCAACCCGCACTACAGTCCCCTGTTGATGCAACCTTGCCGTCCTGGCTCAGGGCAGGGTCGACGAAAACATCCCCTGTCAAGGATGACGTCGTGGTCAAGAGTGTAAAACATGTTAAAATCAAAGCACGTTCAACAGACTAACATCAAGCTAACGGCCGCTCCAACCGTTCGGGTGCTACTGCTTCTGCTCGCGAGACGCCGATCTAACGACGCACGCGATCAGAAGCGAGCTCACGGCGGCGCGCGAGAAGCTAAGCTACCCCGCGCCAGGCCATGGCCATAGCAGCAAGCTAACGTTACCTAGCGACCACGACATGCTAGCCCCGCAGCTAACAGCTGACTGGCTAATAGTAGGCCCTAAGCAGGCCATGCAGCGATCCAGCAGGCTAACGCAGCAGTTAACAGCTGACTGGCTAACCGTAAGCTATGAACATGTAAACAATGACATAACACTCACCCAGACAGGCCGTCGTTCTGAACCTCTCCTCACTTTTTAAGAGAAAAGAGAAAACAAGATGTCAACACCGCTTCACAACGGTGACTTTACCACATCCGACGGAATCAGCACAGTACCAACTGGCCTGTGTAGCTGACTTTGAACATGAATCTGCCGCTATCGCACATTACATGCACATATCCCCTCGTGAAGGAATACTCTCATTTGGATATGAAAGATGGGGCCTTAACACGGTGACAGAGAGAATCCACTCGTCCAGAACACACAGGGATCACCAGTGTCAATGGTCGCGGCCCACTAGTTAAAACTATAATGGTCTTCAGACCAAGGTCTTCTGTCGCCTAGGTGGCTGAACAAAGGACCCTAGCCTGGGGCCGGTTTCCATAAACTTTGTCAAGTAGCCCCCATAGCACTAACAGACAAGTGGAGCCCGCCAGCAAACACTACTCACCCAACCTGGAACGCACCGCTTCTCACAACAGCGGCATGTCCGACAGTTCAGCTGTGGCCAATTGGGGTTTCACCCCAACAAACACAGCAAGGAACTGCAGTTGAGAAGCATGCAGCGGCGTGCTCCCAATACGAAAACCGGTGGAGGGTTTTTAGAATGATCATCATCTTCCAGACACTCCAGTACGAAGACAATATCGCCGTATTTTCTCGAAAATAGTGAGAGAGAAAATAAAGATATGATGTCAACGTATCCTTGTTTCCCAAAGCTGCTCCTAAACCTTTCTTCCATCATGGTGTCAAGTGTGGGGATCTACCGAGGCACTTCTTCCTTGTGGTGAAAGCGAGAAGGAGGAGAGTGGGTGGCCCCACCCCTGCTTATATGGGTAAGCTGATAGGGGTGTGGTCAGACGAATATTGGGATTAAAGGTACATTGTGGTCTTTATTCAGTGCGCGTGCACGTATGCGAGATAGTGCAGAGAGCGATGCCGAGCGAGAGCGATACGATACAGAACTCTTTGTAGTGTGAAGGTGAAAGGGTTAACTCTTTGTAGTGTGGTTGTGAAAGGGTTAACTATTTGTAGTGTGGTGGTGAAAGGGTTAACAAGAATTTTAAAACAAAGTTGTGTTTTCATTCTTCTGCTCATTTCAGTATGCACATACTTCATGTTCCTCTACAATGTATGATTCACACACACACACATATACACACGCAGGCGCATACACACACACACACACACACACACACACACACACACACACACACACACACACACACACACACACACACACACACACACACACACACACACACACACACACACACACACACACACACACACACATACACGCACACACGCACTGATCTAGATCTCCCGCTGTGCACAATTGGCAACATTTATCTTCCCACCTCATAACCATATCTGCATCTCCTTTTCATTGTTATAGAATCATGCATTTGCCCCATTGTCCCTGAAAGAGGATGGAAAGAGGGCGTGAGAGAGAGAGAGAGAGAGAGAGAGAGAGAGAGAGAGAGAGAGAGAGAGAGAGAGAGAGAGAGAGAGAGAGAGAGAGAGAGAGAGAGAGAGAGAGAGAGAGAGGGAGAGAGAGAGAGAGAAAGAGAGAGAATTTAAAGAGAATTGAAAAGCTTTGATGACAGCAGATGAAGAGGGGAGATGTATTTAAATTAAACAGACACTGTAGGTGTAACAATGGCAGAAAATCACCAAGCTGAAAAATAAACGTACTGTACATCCTTCTCTCATCCACTTCATCTCTCATATCCATCACAAGTTACAAAAGAACATTATATTAGTTGAGATGAACATGTGAACATGAAACACTTGTATAAAATCCATACTGTATATCTTTCCTTATACTGTGAACAGTAATAGTACAGTAATAGTACACAATGGTCAAAAGCAAAAAGAAAACCATCCTAATAAAGCTATTAAAAGTCAAATGAACTCAATTGCAAAGCGGTGGTGCAGTTCCCCGGCTCCGCCTGTAGGGGTCAGCCTGCATCCCGCTGCTGGACCGTAGAGACCAAGCTGACCAAACCTGCAGCAGTCTAAACTGTTAGTTAGGACACGTTGACACAGTAGTCAACAACAGTCTGTAGCTGAGAACAGACACAGCCGGTACACACCCACTGACACTGATACATAATGTGGCCTATGTGGGTTGAATGGTAAACACATAAATACACACACACACACACACACACATAGACACACACATAGACACACACACACCTAGGTATCTGCGACCACTAATTGCGACTGGCCGGTGCAGTCCTTTAGCAGGCAGGGTCACGGGAGTGCTGTGGGACGGGACAGGGTTAGCCGTTGCGGTAACCTCTTAAACATAGCTTAGCCCGAGGCCTGTTATTACACCGAGCAGCGATCATCTTTTCCCCCCTCAGAGCCGGCCCGCTCGGGGCTATTTAATGGAGCAGGCATTCCGACGCAGGGAAAGGAGTAACAGCTCCCACACAGTCCCACGCCGCGACACCAGCAATTAATGGCTCCAGACAACGGGCTGGAGGGGAGAGAGACACAGCGCTGACCTACATGCAGGGCCGGTCCCTCCAGCAGCTATAGCGCTACACCGCACGGCCTTATTGTTGCTGTACTGTAAGGCCTTGTCGCCGCCTCTCCCTCCTCTCTCTCTCTCTCTCTCTCTCTCTTTCTCACGCTCTCCATCTTCATCCTCGCCGAAGGACTTGGTGTTTTGTCATTTCAGGGTTAAAATGGCGGCATTTAAATAACAGCTTTACAATCTTTGTTCCTCACATTCACGCACACATTCAAACGCAGACGGCAACCTGCTCATTGGCAGCAATTAGGAGTTAAGTGTCTTGCTCAAGGACACATCGACACGCTGCCTGGGAGGAGCGGGAATCGAACCAGGAAGCTTCCAACTACCGGACGACCACTCTACCTCCTGAGCCACTGTCGCCCCAACAGGGGTTAAGGGGTACTTAGCCTACTCAACGTTACGGTTTAACTCTGCGGTGTGTCGTACGTGACAGACGGGGGGATGATGAGCGATCGATGAGAGGGATGATCACTTTTCATGTCGTGAACGGGATCAGGTGAGAGTGAATGTGCAGCTGCACGTGATTCACTATGAATTCACTATGAATTCTGTTCTTTTTTGATCAAATTTCAATGAGCAGGTATATGATGTTTTTTTTTTACACAGAGCCCTCCTAAAGTCTCAACTAGAGCGTTTCCCTACACCTCCCTCATATCTCTCAGTGATTTAGGCAACACAGAAATCAAGAGATCAAGAGATCGTAACAACACAAAACAAAAGTGACAAAAACAGTCAAATGACACTTCCCATCCGCTCTGCATCTGATGGCTTCACGGTACACACACACACACACACACGCACACACACACACACACACACACACACACACACACACACACACACACACACACACACACACACACACACACACACACACACACACACACACACACACACACACACGCACACACACACACACACACACACACACACACACACACACACACACACACAACACACACACACACACACACACACACACACACACACACACACACACACACACACACACACACACACACACACACACACACACACACACACACACACACACACATGGCTTTCCTTTGCCATGTTGAAATCAATACTTACAGATCCCCCCCCTCCCCCCACATGATCTAAACACTATGAATTATGTAGCTGATTTTGGATACAATTTCAACAAGCAGGTTTTAGATTACTTATTCTCTCACCCTCCTAAAAATATCTCAACTCGAGCCTTTCCCTCCACATCTCTGTCAAGTCAGCGATTTACGGAACACAGAAATCAAGAAATCGTGAAATCAAGAGATCACACAACAACACAAAACAAAAGTGACAAAAACAGCCGAATGACACTCTTCCCCTCCGTGTCTGATTCCTTCGCGGTCCACACACGTGGCTTTTCTCTGCCATGTTGAAATGAATACTTCCAGATCTTTATCTCCCTCCTCACCCCCACCCCCCTCCCTCCAGCTCCGTGACTGACAGCTCAGCTCCACAACTTTCCCCTCTTTGCAGGGACCTCTGCCTGTTGACTTGAATTAGTTTCCTGCAGCCTTTATTAGCATCAGCGGTGGAACCAGAGAAGGCTGTCTGCCTGGGGGGGGAGGGCCGGACCACTAAGTGCCTCCCGTCTGATCTCTGATGGGGGTCACAGGGTCGCGGCTCAGCCTCAACCTGACGACTTCTGACACCGCCTCAACAACCGAAACCACACACGTGCGCACACTCACACACATAGGCACACACACACACACACACACACACACACACACACACACACACACACACACACACACACACACACACACACACACACACACACACACACACACACACACACACACATGCATGGTTGCTCCCATACACACACACACACACACACACACACACACACACACACACACACACACACACACACACACACACATGCAGAGGTAAGGATACACTCGCTATGCTAACCTCCACCCCCGATTACCCTGTTCCCCTCTGGAGCTTTATTGTGGGCACAAAGTAGAGGTTGAAAACCCAAGTGGGTACCCCCCCCTCCCCCCCCACCCTCCCTCCCTCCCCCATCCCTCCCTCCAGTCTGTCTCCCTGGTGTTTATCTTCTAATCAGGGTTCTTTATTGGTAAATAAGGGTGGTCCACCCAGCCTGGCCTCTCTCTCTCTCTCTCTCTCTCTCTCTCTCTCTCTCTCTCTCTCTCTCTCTCTCTCTCTCTCTCTCTCTCTCTCTCTCTCTCTCTCAATTCAATTCAATTCAAATAGGCTTTATTGGCATGAAATATCAACATACTTATTGCCAAAGCAAGTCCAACATACAAACAATAACATATATATATTATTAAGCAATAAAACATACCATAATATTAGCAATAAGTAAAACAATCAACAGAAACATATTAAATTACAAAATAATCATTCAATCGGGTAGTCATTTTACAGATGTAGCCACCCAGATACATGTATTTACAGGGCTTGTTCTCTTATTGTATGACAACCATCTACATATTTTGCAGCTAATACTGTACACTGACTTTTCTCCCCACATATATATAACAGCTTTTGATTATCAGGGAGATGGATAAACTGTGGATCAATTTTATTTATTTTATAAAAGAAAACTTCTCTTAGATCCTTGTATTTCTCACAGTATAGTAGGAAGTGAGGTTCTGTCTCAACATCCCCCTGATGACAAAGTGAACACAGCCTGGCCTCTCTGGGCAGCCAGTTCTGCCTGTGACGGCCTGTTTCTATGGCTAGACTATGTCCACTCAGTCTGTACCATGTCAATGTCTTTCTTAATTTTATATCATTCACAGTGGTCAGGTATTCTGCCACCGTGTACTCTCTGTTTAGGGTCAAATAGAATTCTAATTTACTTTGAGATTTGGTTGATTTGTTCCAATATTCTATATAGTTTTCTTTTTGTTTTGAGGTTATTTGGTTGGGCCAGATTTTTTGGTATCTGTCCTGAGGCATTTGTGGGCAGAGATTTCTGACTAGCTGGCAGAGGGGACTCTTATCTGGGTTCATCTCTTGGCTCTGAAGGGCTTTGTAGTGGTAGGAGTGGGGGTCACTTGATTGGAGGTGTGTGTAAAATTTTATGGCTCGCTTTTGAATTTGAATGATTAGGGGGTATTGGCCGAGTTCTGCCCTGCATGCATTATTGGCAGTGTGTCTGTGGACCTTAAGTAGGTTTTTGCACAATTCTGCATGCAGTACTTCTAATGGGTGTTTTTCCCATTTTGGGAAATCTTGGTTAGTTAATGGACCCCACACTTCACTGCCATATAATATTATTGGATTTATTACGGAATTTAGAATTTTGAGCCAGGTCCTAATTGGGATGTCAATTGGAATTTTCCTTTTGATGGCATAAAAAGCCCTTCTTCCCTTCTCCTTCAATTCATTCACAGCCATATTGAAGTTTCCATTATGATTTATTTTCAATCCCAAATATGGGTAGCTTTTTGTGTTTTCTAATATGTGTGTGCCTAATTTAAATGTATTATGTGAACTCTGAGACTCGTGTCTCCTTTGAAAGATCATGACTTTAGTCTTCTTCATGTTTACGTTCAGAGACCATGTCTGACAGAACTGGTGGAGGATGTCTAGGTTCTGTTGTAGACCCTCTTTAGTGGCTGACAGCAGAACCAGATCATCTGCGTACATCAGTAATTTTACATTGGTATCGTGCAGAGTCAGACCGGGTGCAGTAGAAAGTTCTAATAACTTTGCTAATTCATTTATATATATATTGAACAATGTTGGGCTTAAATTGCACCCCTGGCGGACTCCGCGACCCTGGGTGAAGAAATTTGTTCTTTTATTTCCAATTCTAACAGCACATCTGTTTTTTGTGTACATGGATTTGATCAAGTCATATGTATTTCCTCCAACACCACTTTCTAGAATTTTGAAGAAAAGACCTTTGTGCCAAATTGAGTCAAAGGCTTTTTCAAAATCGACAAAGCAGGAATATATTTTGTTTTTGTTCTGTTTTACGTGAATGTCAATTAGGGTTTTAAGAGTGTATATATGGTCAGAGGTACGATAATTTGGTAAGAATCCGATTTGGCTTTTACTTAGAACGCTGTGTTCTGTAAGGAATTCTATGAGTCTGGTGTTGATGATACTACATAGAAGTTTGCCCAAATTACTCGTCACACAGATACCCCTATAGTTTTTTGGGTCATGTTTATCTCCACTCTTGAAAATTGGGGTTATGAGTCCTTCATTCCAGACATCAGGAAAATAGCCTAGATTTAGTGTCAAATTGAATAATTTTAAAATAGCCAATTGGAATTTTTCAGAGCTGTGTTTAATCATTTCATTTAATATGCCATCTGTACCACAGGCCTTTCTAGCTTTAAGGCACTGGAGTTTTGATTTCATCTCTTGTTCTGTGATTGGGAAGTCTAAAGGGTTTTGATTATCCTTTATGATATTTTCACATTTTTGTAATTTTTCACATATCTGGCTGGTTTCCGTTTTTGTATTTAGGGGTACAGTTATAAAGAGTGATGTGAAGTGGTTTGTCCAAACATCCCCATCTTGGATAGCCATTTCTTCCGGCTTATCTTTATTCAATGAGTTCCAGTGGTCCCAGAAGGAGTTAGAGCTTAGAGAGTCCTCTATTTTGCACAATTGTTTATTTACGTGATTGTTCCTTTTAATTCTGATGGTCTTTTTGTAGTGTTTCAATGATTCACAGTATTGGAGGCGTAGGGTGTCATTTTGTGGGTTTATGTGTTTCTGGTTTGATATTTTTCTTAGCTGTGTTCTAAGAGCTTTACATTCTTTGTCAAACCATTGGTCCTTTTTAGTTTTTCTCTGTTTGTTACCTGATAGTTTTAATTTGGACTTTGTTGCAGTTCTTTCAAATATATAATTGATGTGTTCTACAGCTAGGTTTACTCCTTCAACACTGTTAGAGTATGGCATGGCTAGGAACGTATCTAACAGTGATTGTGTCTCATCACTGGCGATGGCTCTCTGGTAGTCCTGCATGCTGTTCTGGGACCATCTGTAGTATTTGGGGATGTTGTATAGTTTACTGGGCTGTGTAGGGGGATTTTTGAGCGACTCAGTTATTTTCATGTATGCAGTGATCTGACTGTGGTCGGAGAGTGGGGTCAGGGGTTTGACTGTGAATGAACTGAAGGATACTGGATCCAGATCTGTTATCATGTAATCTACTGTGCTGCTGCCAAGGGGTGAGCAGTAAGTGTACCTTCCTTGTGAGTCCCCTCTCACACGCCCATTGACAAGGTAGAGACTCAGTCCTCTACACAGCTGTAATAAATCCTTTCCATTTTTGTTTATGGAAGTGTCATGGTTATTTCTAGGGGACTGGTTTACATGGTTGCATATGGTGTGGTCAGATATGAAATTGTCTCCATGTGTACTGGTGAAATCAGGGTGGGTTCCCGTTCGGGCGTTGAAGTCACCGCAAACAAGCACATGACCTTGACTTTGGTAAAGACATATTTCTGCTTCAAGGTTGGAGAAGATGTCATCTGAGTAATATGGAGACCCAGTGGGTGGTACGTAAATTCCACAGATAAATAGGTCTCTCTGAGAGGGGATTACTTCTTTATTTAGTTTTAACCAAATATGATTGTTCCCGGTTTTTAGAATCTGTATTGACTGGTGGAGTTGTGATTTGTACCAAATGATCAATCCCCCTGAGTCTCTGCCCTGACTAATATGTTTCGTTTTATTCAATGGCAAAATTACTTCTCTATAGTGAGGAGGGCAGTGTGTGTCTACATCTTCTCTGCACCATGTCTCAGTTAGGATTAAGAGGTCATTGTTTGTTATAGCCTGTAAAAAATCTGAGTCTCTACTCTTAAGGCCGTATGTTGAAGAGCAAAGACCTGTATGTTCAGCAACTAATGGCAAATGATTGCATTT
>NC_140167.1:174934933-174981933 GCF_963971535.1 Notolepis coatsorum
CCTCCCTCCCTCCCTCCCTCCCTCCCTCCCTCCCTCCCTCCCTCCCTCCCTCTCCTCCTCCATCAGTGGGATGTGTGTCTGTGGGTAATTTAACGTGAGGGAAGGCAAGCAATCCAGGCTTAGTGTCTCTGACGCATACACATGCGCACACACACACACACACACACACACACACACACACACACACACACACACACACACACACACACACACACACACACACACACACACACACACACAGACACAGACACACACACACACACATGCCCACACTAACACACACAGACACACACACACAGAGGTAGGGCATGCAGTGGCGTCAAACAGAGACATATAAACACGTCTTTCTCTTTCTCTCTGTGTGTGTGTGTTTATATACAGTATATTGGAATTCGAAGCTTCGGGGCCGAGATTCGATTTTAATTCGAAGCTTCGAGAAAAAATATTGTTATGGTTTGTAACCGACCCCAATCGCACAACACAAGACAGGTATGAGAGTAAGCCAAAACAGGGCATTTATTCAATACAAACAAAAAGCGGCACTGTCCCTTTAAGGGAGAACACAAAAACACTGGAAACAAAGAAATAGGGAAAAATGTGGCACTGTGCCTTTAAGAGGCGAGCAGGCTAAGGGGCTAAGGCTAAGGGACAGGGCCAGGGCAAAAAGTCAGGGCAGGAACAGGGGCACTGGAGAGGGGGAACAGGGACAGAGGCCCGGGGAGGCGGGCTGGAGACAGGGACAGAGAACAGGGTTAAGGCCTTGGACAGGGCGAGGGCCAGAGCTGCTTACAGGGATGGCAGGGTTCCGACGGCGGAAGCCTGGCACGGAGATACCCCTCGGAAGCTGCAGACGGGCAGCGCAGAACACCGGGGTCCCAGAGGACCGGGGCGAAGAGACGCATCCTCCCGTGGAACTAGGAAGCGATGCGCGCCAGCTTGACGTCGGAGTGTGGGAGCGCGCCGGCTTGACGTCTGGAGTGGGAGCGCGCCGGCTTGACGTCTGGAGTGGGAACACCACTTCAGGCCTGGCACGGAGATACCCCTCGGAAGCTGCAGACGGGCAGCGCAGAACACCGGGGTCCCAGAGGACCGGGTGCGAAGAGACGCATCCTCCCGTGGAATAGGAAGCGATGCGCGCCGGCTTGACGTCTGGAGTGGGAACACTGGAAAACCTCCCGTAGAGGATTAGAGAGCGCAGACGGTGTCCCACTCCAGGCAAACGGCGACAGGTGGTGATGGCTGGCACGTCGTCTCACGCAAGAGACGCGGCAGGTGATGGTAACGTCCAGGGACTCCATGAACACTGAACACAGATAAAGATACAGAGTCCAGAACACCGAACCAGCATACAGAACGACCCGACCAGGACTGGAGGGGAGGTCGAGGTATTTAAAGCCCTCTGGGGCGCTAATCATAAACTATGAACAGCTGTGAAAGGTAGTCCAAGGGTGGGGGCTGGAGAAGAGCAGAGGAGAGTAAAACATCGCAAGGGTGGGGGCTGTTGAAGAGCAGAGGAGAGTAAAACATCGCAAGGGTGGGGGCTGTTGAGGAGAGTAGACAGGGAAAGTCCAAAGGTGGGGGCTGGTGAGGTGAGGAGACAGGGAATTAAAGGTCCAGGGAACAGGCGAAACCTCACAAATATATATATATATATTATTATTTTTTTAATATATATTTTTTGTAGTGGGACTTGTACAGCACTTGTTCAACTTTGTCACTCAGTGCTGTAAAGTTTAAACCTTTTTAAATCTTAGACAAACTAAACACTTTGCTTTATTGTAAGCCGTCATTTGAGGCTTTATAAAAGCAGCACAATGAACACAAATCTGTCAGTGCTGAGTCCGACCTCATCTTAAATATCAAACAGCATTGATTGCTGTAATTAACAAAGAGAGGCAGAGTTGATTTAGCAAAAAAAAAATTCAAAAAAAAATTTTAAAAAATATATATATATTTTTTACATAATTGAATTTTATTTTCATATTCGAATCCCATGCCCATCGAACGAAGCTTTGAAGCTTCGATGTATTTAAGACAGCCCTATGTGCGTGTGTGTGTGTGTGTGTGTGTGTGTGTGTGTGTGTGTGTGTGTGTGTGTGTGTGTGTGTGTGTGTGTGTCTGTGTGTGAAAGTGTCTGTATATATGTGCTGATGAACCTGATGATCCTCTCTCGCTGTATGTGTATATATATGTGTGTGTGTGTGTGTATATATTTATATATATATATATATATGTGTTGTGTGTGTGTGTGTGAGTCTGTGTAGTTTGTGTGTGTGCGTGTGAGTGCGTGTGTGTGTGTGCGCGCGCGTGTGTGTGAGTGTGTGCGCGCGTGTGTGTGTGAGTGTGTGTGCACGTGCCATGCCAGAGGTCTCCATTCTCCACTCAGTCTAATTAATTTCTAATGAATTCACATTTCTCCGACTCCACGGTGTAATCCATCTACGGCGTGTGGTTCTGCCAACACCTGGATGCGTGTCGGTTCCTCCCGGTAATCTGGGCCCGTCCCGCTCGCCGCAGTATGCTCGTCCCATCCTTCTTTTGGTGGGATTAGCACCTGTAAGGCCCGTGGATGCGGCCGGCTCCGTGGTAATCCACTGCGGTAATCTATTGTGGTAATCTACTGCCTTTGTTGCCGAATGATCATTAGCCAGATCACAGGATCATAGTTGGATGGAAGAGATGACATAGGGCCGGATTAACCCGGGGGCCAGGTGTTGTTTTGGGTGGGGGAGGGGCCCCGGGACGTACAGTACAGTGCAGCCAGTGTGTTGTTATGTGTGTCAGCGTGTGCGGTCGGAAGGGCGTGTTTCATATGTGTGCGTCAGCGCTTACGTATGTGTATTGATGCATGCGTGAATATGTGTTGTGCACAGTCTGTGCGTATGTTTGTGTGTTTATGTGTGTGTTTATGTGTGTTTATGTGTGTGTTCATGGAGGTATTTGTGATGGATGAGTAAGTGGGTTAATGTATTAGTCAATGGATGGAAACAGAAGGGATTGCGAAGCAACAGTGTGTGCGTGCGTGCATGCGTGCGTGCGTGCGTGCGTGTGTGTGTGTGTGTGTGTGTGTGTGTGTGTGTGTGTGTGTGTGTGTGTGTGTGTGTGTGTGTGTGTGTGTGTGTGTGTGTGTGCGTGCGTGCATGTGTGTGTGTGTGCGTATTCCCATGGTGCACATGGTTAATTTGTTGTGTTAGGTCAGGTAAAGTTGAACAGTCTTTCTGACAGCATAGCTGTTAAAGTTTTTTTGTTGATGTGATGTACAGTACTGTCGCTTACTGTTGGCATGGTAATAACCAACCAGATGGAAAAGGGAGAGGGAGAAATCTGTCTCTCTATGTTACTAGACAAAGTCACCAGCTTTTGTTTTGTGACAGAAAATGTGGAATGAAATGGAATCATTCAAAGTGGATCGTGGCTTTAGTGACATCGATTTACATTCAGTTTGAAGCAAATACTTCCCTTTGGAAGCTTGTGAATATTCAACCTTGAAGAACTGTCAAGATGTACTTTCTAAAAAGCAAAAGATTGCTCTACCAAAGTTAATATGTCTTCAAAGGCACAATCTGTGGTCCAAATATAAACAACAGGGTGGCCCCAGTGCCGAAGTGTGGAGCATAGGATTAGATACACGCTGTCATTTCTAAACTAAATAGACATTAAGTAAACGTGGGTTTTTAACACTTTGGATGCCATGCCTCCCGTCTCAAAACCTCGTTGCGTGCCACCACCCACTTCAATGATAGCGCTCTCATATTTGCGAACGCATAAACTACATCTTAAATTATGGCTATGTGTCTAATCTGGCCATCGCGTATCAATGACTTGTTTGCAGTCAACATTGTCGAAACGGATTGTTTTTTAATCGGTTCATTTCCGTTTTATACCATTTTGAAAAACGCTTGTTTCTTGAAACTTCCAGAAGATTTCAGATGATTCTGTGATAAACGCCCCTTACTGTAATACACGTTGTAATTTTTCTGCCTATTTATGAATCGTTTTCAAATAAACGCTAGATTATCGATAGTATATGTGTACTTATGCACGCTATAGAAGCGGGCTGAAAAATCGAATCTCTTATTTCCTGATCGCACGCACGCACGCACACACACACACACACACACACACACACACACGCACGCACGCACGCACGCACGCACGCACGCACACACACACACACACACACACACACACACACACACACACACACACACACACACACACACACACACACACACACACACACACACATACACACATACACACACACACACATAGGGCCCACGTTGATATCTCTGTGAAAAAAGCTCTGATTATCCTAAGACTGGTAAAATAGATTCCTTACCTCAGATCAGATGTTCTCCAAAAAGATTATTCCAATTCCTGATCGCCATTCCAAATATCGATCGCGTTTATTGATCCAACGCTGGGTGGCCGAAACACCGATTCCACGCTGTTCTGATGGTCCAGAATGAATCCGATCGTCTCGGGTGACTTGTCTGAGAAGTAAAATGAGGAAGCAGGATTCCCCCCCCCCCCATGCTTTTCATTCAGTCTAATCCAATGGGGTGCAGTACCACAGGGAGAGACGATAGGGGGCGGTATTTTCCCAATGGAGCTCAGAGAGAGTTCCAGTGGTAACGGGAGGCTAGATTGATGAAATATGAATGGAAATCGCTAATAAATAAAAAAACGATTAAAAACGAGATTTCACGTCCGTGGCACTCAACGGTCGGCATGAAATAACGAGAATTCTCGTCCGTGGCACTCAAAGTGTTAATGCAGTGCTTCATAATCACGGCCCTGTGCCTCGGCTGAGGAACCCACGCACCTGGACTGACCTTGTGATAGATTAGAATAGATTAGATTTGAATAGATTAGAATAGATTAGATTAGATTCAAATGTATTGTCAGCATACAGCACAAGTACAGTACAAAGTGTATTTTTTATTTGACTACACACACAATTTTGTTTGAGTTAGCTTTTATTTCAGTGAACTGAAATGTTTTCACACCTAGTTTTTTGTTTTTTGTTTAGCTTCAGTTAAACTAGAATAACGTTAGTTCAGATGCACGTTCCAGCCACTAACAAGCAAGAGTCTGGACCAGGACTGTAGGGGAGAGAGTCTCTAAACACACACAGAGACACACAGAGACACAGAGACACACAGAGACACTTGATCCAGGGACTTGATCCACCTCCTTTGTTGTTTTAAATCAGATTACTTGTCATCAAGTACAATACAGTGGAAATAAATGTGCCATCCAACCAGAGTGCAAATGGAACAGTAAAGTGCAATAGTAATATACAATGTACAGGTGATTAAACTGGGTATATAGAATATGTAAATTAGTACTACTGAGTGTAGTGCTAATCAGATGTATGTACAGAGTTGTAATATTAATATGTACAGTGATACAGGTATAAAGACACTATGGTAATAGTCATTCTGGCCAGCAGCGTAACTAGTAAGAGTAGGTAAGGGATATGTACAAATATATATATATATATATATATATATATATATATATATATATATATATATGTATGTGGTAAATATAAATATATAAATGTAATTGATTGATTGATTGAAAACTTTATTAACAGATTGCAGAATGGGTACAATACAGTACGGCTCAATACACACAATTGTTAAGATGCCGACCAGAAAAATACTTTCGTCAAAGGGTCCCCCATTTACAATTCATCAAGACATTTATGACATACATGACGTACAGATATACAGTACTGTTTCATCAAGACATTTATGACATACAAGACATACAAATATACAGTACTGTTTACGAGAAAGAGATCATAAAAAAGATATATACCGGTACAATCGAATGGGAAGAAACTGTACATTGGAGGGGGTTGGGTGGGTGGGTGGGGGGGGGGGGGGTAAATATGTGGTATATACAGCACAGTAGGGCAGTTGTAGATCACAACGTCCTGAAGGACACACAGCGTACGATGGTAAAATGTCAGCTGGCCTGGCACAAGCAGAGCCTTATGTTACTAATAAAATAACAAATCATAAACGATCTGTCTCTACACAATGTGAATGATAAGTGTCCGGTTTGACGTCTGTCTGTGCCCGCGAGCCAGTGTAGGAGTCATTAGGAGTGATGCGAGTGACACAACAGAAAAGTTAACCCTTTCACTACCACACTACAAAGGGTTAACCATTTCACTACCACACTACAAAGGGTTAACACTTTCAATACCACACTACAAAGGGTTAACGCTTTCACTACCACACTACAAAGGGTTAATGCGTTCACTACCACACTACAGAAGGTTAACCTTTCACTGCCATACTACAAAGGGTTAATGCGTTCACTACCACACTACAGAAGGTTAACCTTTCACTACCACACTACAGGTTAACTACCGTCTGTAGTGTGGTAGTGGAAGGGTTCCTTCTTTTTATTTTTTTATCCACTTTTTCTCCTTCTTTAAATTTTTTTTCTCCATCCCAATTTAGTCGTGCCAATTCCCCCCTCCCTTGTCTTGATCGTTGCTCGCATGTGCCCCCCACTGGTCGGTCGTAGGGAGGGTTGAAGAATCTATCGCATGTCCCCTCCGATACATGCGGAGTCAGCCAGCCACTTCTTTTTACCTGCCAGCGCGGACTCTCATTGGCGAGGTGTAATGTGTGGGAGGCTCACACTACCCTCGACATCTCCTGTCCTTGCTGTGCAGGCGCCCTGACCGACCTGTAGGAGTCGCTGTTTACAACGACCAGATTACCACCCATCGACTCCCCTCCCGCTGACTCTGCCAATTGAGTCAGTATGACGGCCGGCCCAAGCCGGAGGCAACGCTGACAGCCGGATTCGATACCGGTGTCTCACGCATTGGTGACGAGCACTTAGACCGCTGCGCCACCCAGCCACCGAAGGGTTAACCTTCTATAGTGTGGTGGTAGTGAAAGGGTTAACCTTCTATAGTGTGGTGGTAGTGAAAGGGCTAACATTCTATAGTGTGACAGTGGAAGGGTTAACGACAGCCTTCCTCCCTCTGGACAAACAGTACAGTATATCTCAGTCTCCTATCTTCTTCATCTTCTTAAGATAAGATAAGATATTCCTTTATTGATCTCCTTTGGGAAATTCTGGGCGTCATAGCAGCATGGGGGAGGGGGGTATAAGCAAACATTCATGGAGTTAATGGTGACAGTAGACACAACAAGGTGCAATATACACATGGTACCCTAAATGGCATGGTATCATACGTTGTTCTTCTGTGTGACTCTTACAGTAGCTCTATGTAACACCTCAAATACTGTCTCTAAAACTAAAGATCATCTGCTATGCATGCCTGTTATTAATCACAGTGGCCCATTGTCTCATATCCATCTGTTCTACTTTCATTAGCATCTTCCTCCTCTCATCCCCTCTCCTCTTCCATCTCCATTATCCTTTCAACGCTCTAACTAATTGACCTATCTCAAGCCCGCCCTCTTCTCTTGATCCTCCAATCACAACTGTTGCTTCCGAGGGAAGAGGCCAATGAACGCACTCGGTTTGCTCTCTCGTAATTTCTCTCTTTGTCATTTCAAATCAAATCAAATCAAATTTATTTGTAAGGCCCGACAACACACGTTAAATTAATGTCCCCATGGGCCGGACACGTCTTCTTTAAACAAGTCAAGAAGAAACATCACAATACATCAAGAACAAAACTAAAAACACCATGAAATCCAAGGCTTTTCAAGTTACTTGCCCTCCTCACCCCGTCTCTCCCTCTCTTTCTTCTCCTCTCTCTCCTCTCTACCCTTTCATTCTCCCTGCTTCCACTCGTATCTGCCTTATGGAGTCTTTCCCTGCTTGTCTTCTCTGCTCCCTTTGGCTCTTTTGATCCCATTTGCTCTCTCTGCCATATCTCCATCTGTGCCTGGATCCATCCCTGGCAATGACTCAGACAGAGACCCAGGAAAATCTGTGAGAGAGAGAGAAAGAGAGAGAGAGAGAGAGAGAGAGAGAGAGAGAGAGAGAGAGAGAGAGAGAGAGAGAGAGAGAGAGAGGTGGAGAGAGTGATATGGTGGGAGCACAACGAGAGAGAGAGAGAGGTGGAGAGAGAGAGATGGAGAGAGCGGGGTGGAGGGAGGGAGGGAGAGAGAGATGAAAGTGGAGAGAGGGAGAGAGAGAGAAGGTGACAGGGAGAGAGAGATAGGGAAAGAGAGAGAGTGAGAGAGACAGAGAGAGATAGGGAAAGAGAGAGATAGGGAAAGAGAGAGAGAAGGTGACAGGGATATATATATATATATATATATATATATATATATATATATATGGAAAGATAGATAGTGAGAGAGACAGAGATAGAGTGAGAGAGAGATAGGGAAAGAGAGAGAGTGAGAGAGAGAGGTAGGGAGGAAGAGAGAGAGGGAGGGAGGGAGAGAGATGTAGGGAGGGAGAGAGAGAGAGCGAGAGAGTTGAAGATGGAGATGAAAGTGGGGCTGAGGATTATAAGTGATAGATATAGTGATAGATGTACTTTTAGTCCAAACAGCGCTCTGCATTAAAAGCTTTATGGGGAACGTTGCCATAGTTACCTGGACGGCATCATGCGTCATCGTGGAGGAGACAACCCACCATCCAGCCCAGGGCATGGAGGCAACACGCACCGACGACAGGGGTCACACACACATGTGCTCAGACACGCACACACACACACACACACACACACACACACACACACACACACACACACACACACACACACACACACACACACACACACACACACACACACACACACACACACACACACACACACATACAGTACACACACACACACACACACACACATACAGTACACACACACACACACATACAGTGCACACACACACACACACACACACACACACACACACACACACACACACACACACACACACACACACACTCGTTAACTTCCGCAAAGTGATGCCAGTGACAACACAACATCCAACACAGACAGACAGACAGACAGACAGACAGACAGACAGACAGACAGACAGACAGACAGACAGACAGACAGACAGACAGACAGACAGACAGACAGACAGACAGACAGACAGACAGACAGACAGACTGACAGACTCAACAGACAGACTCACTCTGTGGCCTCTCCACCTAAATACCCACTGACCTGCTCACTGACCCAGTCTCTCCAGCGTCCTCACTGACCTGCCCTCCAACTTAATAACAAGCTGTTTTGTGGGACAGTTATGTGAAGAACGACTAATCAGCAGCAGGCAATATTGTTCTCTCTCTCTCTCTCTCTCTCTCTCTCTCTCTCTCTCTCTCTCTCTCTCTCTCTCTCTCTCTCTCTCTCTCTCTCTCTCCCCCTCTCTCTCTCTCTCTTTCTATCTCCCTACAGAATATTGGAATTGGAAATCAATATACTGTTGGTTTTCTACATAACAAATGGCTCAAGGCAATGGTTTGTGTATTTTGTCCTCTTTCTCTCTGTCTGCCCCTCTTTCTCGATCCCTCTGTCTCTTTGAGGTACCGTAGCTGCTGTTGTGTTTGTCCTGTTCTTCAAAGGTCTTTTCATTGATTGTCACGAACAGATAGAGCAGTAATTGGACGGGGATAGGATTTGTTTGTTGATTTGTTTTTCTGAATGCGGCGGCGGCGGTTGACCGATGGCGATGCCGAGGACGAGCGCGCGTCCGTGGGGTAGACGGCCGGTGAGAGAGCGCGCTCGTCCTCGGTATCACCATCGGTCAACCGCCGCCGCCGCCACCGGAGCACCGCGCGCCCCAGCCCCACCGTTCGCTGTAAACAATGATGCATGTAGTTACTAGTTACTGTGTGCGATTTTTTATTGGATTGTCATGACAAACCAATTCTCTAATCCAACATATATGTAAAGAAACAACGAGTTAACGGTATATTTTTTTAATGATTCGTTGCGGCGTAATCAATACTTAATTGCGTTCGGGACCTCCATATTTTGGGGGTATTCATCAGAAAACTCGGATCCGCGATTCGGCTCCATCAGTGGGGCAAGAACTGTGGATTTTCAGCCTGGCTCTCTGGAGCTTAAACGGAGTTTTGATTCCTGCCTAGAGTTGCGCGTCGCGGCTCATGCGCATGCGCGCGCTCGGCCAATCAGAGCGCAAAACGGCAATGCGGAAGGACTCTTGGGCTGCCTTTAATATAGACGCGTCCCAGCCAGGGATCATGCTCGAACAATGTGAACAGTGTTTTTCTGCCGCCCTCTGGTGGCCAAACGCAGCAACTCCAGATCCTGGACTCTCTGTGGCATTCGAGTCTAGGTTTTCTGGATTCCTTTAATGCTTTGTTGTGTTCTCTGTTCATGTTGTGTGGTGCGTTTTAGCTTGTGTTTTTAAAAAGGTTTATCTTTTCATGTTCCTTTAAAGGTTCATCTCCTTTTACATATGTATTCTCTAAGTGTTAATAATTCACATGTGCCCCTCTAAGGCTTATCCCTTTTCACATGTTTTTATTGGTGTCAACTTTTACATATGTATTTGCTAGGTGTTAATACTTTACATGTGTCCCTTTAAGGCTTTCCCTTTGCACTTGTTTTTATTGGTGTTAACATCTTTACATTATGTTCCTTAACACTTTGAGTGCCACGCCGGGTTTTCCTTTTTACCCCCTGAATGCCATCGGCGCCAATGTTAACGTTAATATCGCCTAATCTATGTTTTAAATTATGGCTATGTGTCTAATCTGCCCATCGCATTATCAAAGACTATTTTCCAGTCAGTGCTGTCAAGGCAGATTGGTTTTTTATCGCGTCATTTCCGTTTCAGAGCATTTAGAAAAGCACCCGTTTTGAGATAAAAAACAGCCCATACTGGACCATTCTATGAAAATCGTCTTTTACTGGAATATTCCACAACGTTGATATTCGTCGCCCTTTTTATGAATCGTTTTCAAATAAACGCTAGATGATCAATATTATACGTGCACGCAAGCACATTCGGGCCGCGCACGGATAATCGCAGCGTTGATTTCCTCTTGGACTTTTACAGTGAAACCGAAAGAGCCCATTTCACAAAACAGCTTATAACTTCATCAAAATTAGTCTGATTATCCTAACACTGATAACATAGAGTCCTTACCTGACATCAGATGGTATCCAACTGGTATATTCCAATTCCTGATCACCATTCGAAAAAAATCGATAAGTGTATAGATCCAACGCGATACAGTAGAACTCCATGATCAGCGGGGCTCAGAGGCTCCAGAATGAACTGTGGTAACCCCGGCTGGATCAGTGGACTGGAAAATGTCCATTCCAAAATCCCTTATGTCATCTGAAAGACGATAGGGGGCGCTTTTTTCCACATATGCTCTCCGGCGGAGCTCGTGTATACTCGGGTAGGCTCGCGTGATGCAATATGATTTCAGATCGCTAAAAAATAAATAAATAAATAATTCCGAGAAATCTCGTGAGTGGCTTTCAACCACATAAAAATAAACCCGAGATATCTCGTGTGTGGCAGTTAAAGGGGAACTATTTTACTATTTCTTTCACTATTTGGGCACTTTTACACAATTCATGTGAGTTTATGGAACACCTCTGTTATATATATATTTTTTTTTATTCATTGTTTTGTATTTCTAATCAAGTCTTCAAAAACAGCATTTTTCTACCTCGAGCCGTTTTGAGCCTGGGCTCCAGCCACTGTGTGCAGCTCATTATGTACCTCGCCATTATCATGCAGCTGTGTCTTTCTGACATCACAAATCATCACATTTTCAGATGACTCAGTTCAGTGAGGGTGAATATTGTGAGAGGAGAATTGGAAGAATGCGCCAATATGAGAATTAGAGACATAGATCATATTAATATAAGTTCACATAGCTAGGAAACAATGCTAAACACTCAAAAAGGCCATTTATAAGATAGTTCCCCTTTAAAGTGTTAAGGATTGTTTCTTTTAGATATTCCTTTACACTTGTTTTTATCAATGATGTGAGTTGTTTTTACTATCCTGTGTTCCTCAGCCATGGCCTGTTGCCAGCTGGCACTTGTTAGTAATCACAGGGCAGTATATAGACCTGCCAGTTCCCCTCATTGATTGTCGCACCATTGCCCTGTTTCAGTGTATTGTTATCACAGTTGGTGTCGGTCACTTACTCACCTTTGTCACTGTATTCCCTGTGAGTCCGTTCCTTTCTTAAGTTCTTATTTTTCCAGCATGGCTGAGTATTGTTTTCGGGTTTGCAGTTTGCTTTTGTTTAGTAACTTTTGATACCGTTTGTAATCATTGTTGCTTGCTGACTGCTTAGTAAAAGCCCGTTCACTTCAGTACGTTGTCTCAGTCTCTTCTCTCTCTGCTCGGGTTACCTGCATTTGCGATCTCCTCTCCTAACCCACACTGAAACCATCTCAGACATAATGTCTAGATTCATACAGGACATAATGTCTAGATTCATACAGGACATAATGTCTAGATTCATACAGGACATAATGTCTAGATTCATACAGGACATAATGTCTAGGCAGGGGGTGAAATTTAAGCCCGCCACCCGCCAGGGGCGCTCAGTTTTTACCTTTGGCGCTTGCCACTGAGAGGTCTGCCCGCCGTGTGGCGTGTAGACGTGTAGTTCATAACGATACTCTTATTTTGAAAATCTGTGCGGGTCTCATTTCCGCCCCAAGCGCAGCTAGAGTCATAATATCGATGGCTCCGGCAGTTAGCAACATTCGGTTCGTATGATACTCTTATTTTGAAAACGAGTCATATCCGCCCAACCCTGCAGCAGGATACTATTGGCTTCTGCTCGTATCAACACAGAGGCAGTCTGCTCTAGTCTAGATCGGACCTCCATGAGCTACCGTTACTGTTTAAACAATGACCCAGTCAACTATTCACTTTTAGTTTAATACATGACGAGGCATTGTCTAACGGTATCTAGCTGGCTAGCTACTGATAGCTGCTGATATCAACAAATGCTCCAGCAATAGTCGGCTCGAGTGCATAATACCTCCGTTCCCTCGTTAGCTAGCTCACGTTAGCTAGCTCACGTTAGCTCTATATGTCCCAGTAAACTAAATTGTCTTAACGTTATCTAGCGGGCTAGCAGTAGCTACAGATAGCTCCTGATATCAATGTCTTATAACATTGATTCAATGCGTATTCTAGCTGAGGGCTTGATGAATGTGATTTGATCAAAGAACCGTAACATTATACACCAATAGGGTCCAGCTGCAGCGCCGGAGAATCCTTGCATGCTGAATGTAGAGTATTAGTATAGGGTTTAGCTGCATCGCCGGAGAATCCTTGCTGGAGCTGGAGGCTACTCAAGTATACACACAGACAGTGGAGCTGTTTGCAGATAGCGAGCATTTTGACTTATTGCGTGGTGGCGATGTCTCGCAGATAATACAACTACAAGTATGATTATATAATATATATTTTATTTAAAAAATCTTTTTTATATAAAATATATATATATTTTTTTTTAATCAAAAAAAATTTGGCAGGTAAGAAATATGCTTGGCGGGTAGATTCTTCCCATCTACCCGCCACTGGCCGGTGAGTAAAAAAGTTAATTTAGCTCCCTGTGTCTAGGTTCACACAGGACATAATGTCTAGGTTCACACAGGACATAATGTCTAGATTCATACAGGACATAATGTCTAGGTTCATACAGGACATAATGTCTAGATTCATACAGGACATAATGTCTAGATTCATACAGGACATAATGTCTAGATTCACACAGGACATAATGTCTAGATTCATACAGGACATAATGTCTAGATTCATACAGGACATAATGTCTAGATTCATACAGGACATAATGTCTAGATTCATACAGGACATAATGTCTAGGTTCACACAGGACATAATGTCTAGGTTCACACAGGACATAATGTCTTTAATCCAGTGTGAGTGAGACGGAGGGGCAGAATCCTTCCACTTCAGTAAGATAGCTTGTCACGCTAGTATCATAAAAGCCAGCACCTCCAGTTTTGCTTTAGGCAAATCCAGATCTGGAGCGATGCCAAAAATAGCTGTTTTGGCTCAGTTTTGGCTCAGTTTCGGTGGTGAAGGGTTTCAGAAATAGTTTAAAAACCGGATTAAAGACGGACATGTCCCGTACAGCGAGGTAGACGTATGGTCCACATCAGAACTAAAGATGGACATGTCCCGTACAGCGAGGTAGACGTATGGTCCACATCAGGACTAAAGACGGACATGTCCCGTACAGCGAGGTAGACGTATGGTCCACATCAGGACTAAAGACGGACATGTCCAGTACAGCGAGGTAGATGTATGGTCCACATCAGGACTAAAGACGGACATGTCCAGTACAGCGAGGTAGACGTATGGTCCACATCAGGACTAAAGACGGACATGTCCCGTACAGAGAGGTAGACGTGTCCACATCAGGACTAAAGACGGACATGTCCAGTACAGTGAGGTAGACGTATGGTCCACATCAGGATCCACTCCAGCTTGGGAGTCAACTGGCCGTAGCTTGTTAAACCCTCAAGTCAGACGGATTACCGTCATGTAAAATCCACGGTAATAAACTGTTAATATGAGTTGTTTTTACTTGTTTTGTTTTACCTTTTTTATTTATTTATTAGGCTTGAGGTTTAATGAGAGCAACACACACGCTCTCCCACTGAGCTCAGGCTGCCCTCCTCTTTTCAGGTTACCTCTATATCTGCCTCTAAGTCACACAGGTCTTAACACACATCCAACTGATCCTTCATACATTTACATTTAGTCATTTAGCTGACGCTTTTATCCAAAGCGACTTACAAGTTCTGTCATCATACCAAGGAACACTTAGTACCCCCCCCCCCCAGGGCTGTGTTTTCACTGTGGTTTCATATGAAAGTTCACTATAGAATAGAATAGAATAGAAGTACTTTATTAATCCCGAGGGAGATTCAGCGCCACAGATCGCTCACAATGAACATTTAGTTAGCCAAAAGTAAAAAATAACAATAGGAATAAGAATAAAATAAAAATACATGGTCAGGGATATACATTCTAAAATATTTATAATATACATTCTAGGGCGTCTGGGTGGCGCAGTGGGCAAGGCGCTCACCACCAATGCAGGAGACACTGGTATCGAACCCAGCTCTCTGCATTGCTACCGGCTTGGCCGGCCGTCGTACTAACACAATTGGCAGTGATAGAGGGTGGGAAAGCCGGTGGGTGGGTCCTGGTCGTTGTAAACAGCGACTCCTACAGTTCGGTCGGGGCGCCTGCTCAGCGAGGAAAGGATCTAAGGGGGGTAGTGTGATCCTTCCACACGTTGCACCCTCTCAGTGAGAGTCCGCTCTGCCAGGTGAAAAGAAGCGGTTGATTGGCTACACATGTGTCGGAGGAAGCATGTGATAGCCTCCACTCTCCCAGACCGACTGTGGGGGGTAAGTGCGCAGCGACCAGGAAGGGGATTGGGAATTGGCATAATGACTAACATTGGGATGGGAGAAAAACTGAGGAAAAAGGAGGGGGAAAAAGATTAAAAAATAATTATAATAATATACATTCAAAAATTCTGAAATATACAGTCCGACAATATACAGTAATATACAAGTAAAATGTACAGTAAAAATGTAAATGTCAATGTACAGGAAGATATACAGGGATTTACGCTGTGCTCATTGCTCACTATGTGGTGGATTATGATTTATCAATTATATCGTAGACGGATCGTCTGATAAAAATAGTAAATAGTAGTTTAATAGTAAAAACAATGAATACAAAGTACATGTGGGTTAGATGAGTGTTTGGCTGAGAGGAGTGCTCTCTCTTGGGTCTGCTAGAGCCTGTGTCTGACTCTCACCTAAACTGCATGGACTGCAACGTATAACGTTTGTATATCACGTCAGTTAGGGTAACCTTATATATACTGCACTTGTGTATACTGTATACTTAACTTACTCATACTAGTATATAGATTTTTTGTAACCATATATATTTTTTTGATCCACTTTTTTTCTCCTTTTTCTGTTTTTCTCCCATCCCAATTTAGTCGTGCCAATTCCCCCCTCCCCTGTCTTGATCGTTGCTCGCATGTGCCCCCCACTGGTCGGTCATAGGGAGGGTTGAAGAATCTATCGCATGTCCCCTCCGATACATACGGAGTCAGCCAGCCACTTCTTTTCACCTGCCAGCACGGACTCTCATTGGCGAGATGTAACGTGTGGGAGGCTCACACTACCCTCGACATCTCCTGTCCTAGCTGTGCAGGCGCCCTGACCGACCTGTAGGAGTCGCTGTTTACAACGACCAGATTACCACCCATCGACTTCCCTCCCGCTGACTCTGCCAATTGAGTCAGTATGACGGCCGGCCCAAGCCGGAGGCAACGCTGACAGCCGGATGCGATACCGGTGTCTCACGCGTTGGTGACGAGCGCTTAGACCGCTGCGCCACCCAGCCGCCTTGTAACCATATTTATTGTAATGTATAATATAACTGATAGGGACCCTCATATGCACCTTTGATCACACTGCCTACTTGCTCATATTCTTATATTCAGAGTTAATTATATTGTTTACACTGCCTATTTTTACTTTTCTACTGTACTATAATTTTATTGCCTGTATTTACTTCTACTATTACCATGTATGATGTACCTGTACCTCCCCTCCCCCTCCCCCATGCTGCTATGATGCCAGAATTTCCCCCAAGGCAATAAAGGAATATCTTATCTTATCTTATCTTATCACTCTTGAAGAGAAGGAGACAATGAACGTAAGTAGAGAGAGGGGTGGGGGCCGTAGCCCCTGGCCTCTCACCTAGGTCTGAACTAAGCTATTGTTTGGGGCAAATTATTCCTCCACAACTACAATGGTTATGGAATAATCAGTGTTTTCTATTTTAACACCAGTAGTAGCCTAGTGAAACCCACTCTCCTCAACCAAAGCACAGCATGATAATGTACCACCGTGTTTACACAATGAATCAAATATAGGCCATTTGCTAAAAGTACAGTAAATATACGTCACATAAGCTCAAAGGGAACAGCATGGCTGTGTACTTTGGGTATATTGTTGCTGTGGGCTAATCGGAGAGCGTAAGAGCTCTGTGGGTCTCGGCAGGATTACTAGGGGCTACAGTAAAAGGCGCATCCCTTTATTCAGTAAAACGGCACGATGACATAAATTGTGTTTATGTTTTGGGTCAGCTGTGCTGTATGTAGACGTTTTACCAGAGACACTCTGATTAAAGATTAAACGGCAACATAGTCATGCAGCGAACACACACATGCGATGGGTGACACATAGGAACACACACACACACACACACATGCATTTTCTTCTTGGGTCGCCGATTAAATTTCCTCTCTGCGCTTGAACCATCCCGTCGTCCTTCCCCCCAAGGGCAGTCGGGAGCAGACTTGGTATTGTGGGGTGGGGGCTGCACCCGGGGACCAATCCAAGTGCTCCTGTCCGTCTTCGCCAGGGACGTGACAGCATTAGCGATCTGTTCTGCATGTTTCTCCATTGGGTTTATCTCTTTTTCCAGAGTGGAAACCCATGCAAGCACGGGGGGAGAACATGCAAACTCCACACAGAAAGGCTTGGGATATACCCCACCTGGGTACCTGGCAACCTGGTCCCCAAGCAGGAATTGAACCCAGGACCGCCGAGTCTCTGGCCCTCTGTGCCTGCAGTCAGTGGGGAGGAAGTCTCTGGCCCTCTGTAGTCAGTGGGGAGGAAGTCTCTGGCCCTCTGTGCCTGCAGTCAGTTGGGATGAACGGTATTGACGGTATCGCTACGCTATGCTAGCTGCTTATCACACCCGGGCAAATTAACATAATCTGAGATGAATTTAAGATCCCCGGGCGACGGACTGGTACGTCGTGTAATTTCATTCGACTTGGAAGCGTTCTATACAACCTAAACATAAGATCCGCTTATTTGTCAAACTCTCGCCTGAAGTCGTTGAAATGATCCCAACTTGTCAAAACTTCAACGGAGAGTCTGTCTGTTTTCGGGGAGGCGGCTGACGTCCTCATTAGAGCATTTAAATGTGTTGTTCTTCTCACTCTTTTGACTCGCATTCGATTCGATGTGACGACGGCCAGACAGCCAGACAGATTGAAGTTCTGACCAGTAAAATTAGATGACATGACACACCGCCATCGCCCTGTGTGCCTGGAGTTCATTCCACTCCGTGTTCATCTGCCCGGCTGTGATGCGGAGCAGGCGTAGGCTAGGGTTGGGTACCTTTCACATTTGAACCGATACCGGTACCGGTACCCAACGGTACCTTTTTTCTGTACCTTTTTTCTGTACTTTAGTCTCTAAAAATGTAATCTACCTACCTCAGTTGTTAAAAAAAAATCCAAACTTCAAATAACCACACTTTCGACCGTTTTCGGCTTGCCATTGCCCCGACTGCTTTGTTTTTTTACAGTACCGAAATGTGGCACCGACGGATCTCACGTGAATCGTTACTCGGTAGTACCGACGTGATTCGGTAGGTACCTTAATTCGGTACCCATCCCTACCGGCGAGGCGAAGCGTGATTCCATTCAACCCATTCTCTTGTACCTTTGTGATGCTGGCCTTGGAAGAGAGAGACAGAAAAACAGAGAGAGAGAGAGCTGTGGGCTGATCGTTGAAGTGAGAGTGAGGGAGAAATAGGGAGAGAGATAGGGAGGGAGAGAGAGAAATTCAAGATTCAAGAGGTTTATTCATCACATACATATACACAAGACATATAGTGAAATGAAGGTGAGAGAGATGGAGAGAGAGAAAGTGAGGGAGAGAGGGAGAGAGATAGGGAGGGAGAGAGAGTGAAAGATGGAGGGAGAGAGAGAGAAAGATGGAGAGAGAGAGGGAGGGGGAGAGATAGATAGGGAGGGAGAGAGAGAGAACGAAGGAGAGAGAAGGTGATAGAGAGATAGATAGAGAGGGAGAGAGAGAACGAAGAAGAGAGAAGGTGATAGAGAGATAGATAGGGAGGGAGAGAGAGAGAACGAAGGAGAGAGAAGGTGATAGAGAGAGATAGGGAGGGAGAGAGAGAGATAGGGGAAGAGAGAGAGAAAGAGAGAGCAAGAGAGAGATAGAGAGATAGAGACAGATGCAGAGAGCTGTGGACTAATCATTGGAGAGAAAGATGGAGAGAGCGAGATAGAGACAGGTTACTATTGGCTGATCATTAGAGAGAGAGAGAGAAAGGTTACTATTCGCTGATCATTAGAGAGAGAGAGCAAGAGAGAGAGAGAGAGAACGAGAGAGAGAGAGAGAGAGAGAGAGAGAGAGAGAGAGAGAGAGAGAGAGAGAGAGAGAGAGAAGGGTTACTATTGGCTAATCATTAGAGAGACAGAGACAGCTTACTATTGGCTGGAGACACACCTGCCTTTTCATTCATCATTAAAAGTCAGCGGAGGTCTCTAATAGGCTCTTACTGCTGACCTCACTGACCATCTGACGGAGTGGGTCTGCTGAGCGCTACGTAGCGCTGACATTTTGCCCGCCACCCAGAGACTCAGCTGTCAATCAGTCAGTGTGTGTGTGTGTGTGTGTGTGTGTGTGTGTGTGTGTGTGTGTGTGTGTGTGTGTCAAGTCAAGAGTTTTATTTGTCACGGCATACAAGTATACAATGAAATGCGGGTGGTCTTGCCCGCAACAATGTGCAATACAGTGGTACAACATGTAATAGAATCCAATAAAAAACAACATTGTGCAATAAACAGGTAACAGGTAACAGGTAACATGGTGGGACATCTCGGTATCTGTACATAGTTATTTACAGGGCATATAGGACATGCTAGGTAGCTTAGGTAGTGCAATACACTGTTACTGTTGTTATACTAATTTAAAGTGACCTTTCCTTTTTGGCCATAAGTGTGGGCGTGTGCGGCATGAGTGTGTGTCTGCTCATGTTAAAGTGTTAGAGTGGCTGCTAGTGTGTGAGTGTGCACAGCGTGCGTGTCGTGTGTGTGCTCATGTGTGCTTGTGTGTGGATAGATCAGTGTTCTGTGGCACTCAGTGTTCATTGTTCAAGGCTCTGATGGCCTGGGGGAAGAAGCTGAGCCTAAGCCTCTCTGTCCTAGTAGCTGGGGTTCGCAGGCGTCTGCCTGACCTCAGCAGCTGGAACAGGCTGTTATTGGGGTGGTGGGGGTCTTTCATTATTCTGCAGGCTCTGGATTTGCACCTCTTGTTGTATAGAACCTGCAGGGGAGGTAGTGCAATACCCGTGGTACGCTCGGCTGAGCGCACCACTCTCTGTAGGGCCTTCTTGTCCTGTGCCGTGCTGTTTCCATACCAGGCAGTGATGTTTCCAGTCAATATGCTCTCTACAGCTCCGGAGTAGAAGGACTGGAGTATCTTCCCCGATACTCTGAACTTCCTTAACTGTCTCAGGTGGTAGAGGCGCTGCTTCGCCTTTTTTACGACTGTGTCTATGTGTGTTGACCATGTCAGATCCTCTGAGATGTGGACCCCCAGGTACTTAAAGCTGCTCACCCTGTCCACGGTAGCCCCGTTTATCATCAGTGGTGTGTGTGTCTCCTGCTGTCCTCTCCTATAATCCACGATCAGCTCCTTGGTTTTACCAATGTTCAGGAGCAGGCTGTTGTCCTGGCACCAGCGTTCCAGTACCTCAACCTCCTCCCGGTAGGCCTTCTCGTCGTTGTCCGAGATCAGCCCCACCACCACTGTGTCTTCTGCAAACTTCACTATGGAGTTGGAGCTGAACTTGGCCACACAATCGTGTGTGTAGAGTGAGTACAGCAGGGGGCTCAGAACACAGCCCTGGGGGGACCCGATGCTCAGGGTGATGGTGTTGGAGGTCTGACCCCCCACCCTGACCGCCTGGGGTCTTTCACTCAGAAAGTCCAGTACCCAGGCGCTCAGGGCGGAGCTCAGACCCAGCTCGATCAGCTTGTCCACCAGTCTGGTGGGGACTATGGTGTTGAACGCTGAGCTGTAGTCAATGAACAACAGTCTCACATAGCCCCCCTTCTGACGGTCAAGGTGAGAGAGGGTGCTGTGCAGTACCTGGGAGACCGCGTCGTCAGTGGACCTGTTTGTCCTGTATGCAAATTGCATAGGGTCCATATCACTGGGGAGGGAGGCACAAATGTGGTCCTTGACCAGCCTCTCGAAACATTTCATGACCACAGAGGTGAGTGCCACCGGTCTGTAGTCATTGAGACATGTTGGGGAGGGTTTCTTCGGTACAGGGATGATGGTAGACATCTTGAAGCAGGCAGGGACCACTGACTCCGCCAGGGATTGATTAAATATGGCGGTGAACACCGGGGCTAGCTGGTTGGCACAGGACTTAGGTATGCGTCCTGTTATACCATCTGAGCCTGCCGCTTTCCTGGTGTTCACCTGCATAAATGCTCTTCTCACACTGTGTTCCGACAATGAGAGAGCGTCCCCGCCCCCCCGCGGTTGCCCCTCCCTCCACAACAGCCGGCGCGCCAGTGATGTCACTAGCCGGAGAGCTAGCAGCGCCACTGTCTACACCAAACCGAGCGTAGAAAGAGTTGAGCTTGTCCGCGAGAGAGGCGTCGTCGCTCCCCATTGAGGGGGCGCTGACTTTGTAGTCAGTTATTGTCTTCAGTCCCCGCCATAAGCCTCTTGTGTCGTTTTGTGCCATTTGTGTCTCCAGTTTATCAGCATATGTCCTCTTAGCAAGTTTAACAGCCTTGCGCAGAGTATAGACTGAAGCCTTATACTCCTCCATGTTTCCTGACTCTCTGCCCAGGTTGTAAGCAGTGGTGCGAGAGTTCAGAGCTGCTCTAATAGTACTGTCCACCCACGGTTTCTGGTTTGGGAAAACCTGCACCTTTTTCGTGGGGACAATACTATCAGCTATTGTTGTTATATAGCTCACCACGGTGTCTGCGAGCTCGCTGACGTCACTGGCGCTACCTTGGAACATATTCCAATCCGTGTCTGCGAGCACGTCCTGGAGCGTGGCCTCTGATTCGTCAGTAAATTTTTTTGTCTCACGTGACACGACGGCGTCACGTGATCTTTGTTTGTAGGCAGGGAATAACAAGATGGAGTCGTGATCGCTCAAGCTTGTAGACCCCGTCAATGTGTGTGTGTGTGTGTGTGTGTGTGTGTGTGTGTGTGTGTGTGTGTGTGTGTGGTGAGCGTGTGCGCACACGACTAGGCTGCTGTGCAGTGCTGTGAATCGGTGCTAAATTACCTGCGAGGAAATTAAATGGCACAATCGATTCTTCAGCCAAGCTTTTGGAAGATGATTCGGAATTAAAACAATTGTTAAAACAATTGAGTAGCGACAGGTTGTTTCAACGGTGGGGGGCTACATAAACAACTCCTGTGTCAAGTCTTCAGGGAGATATTGACAGTGGGTTTTTCCATTCGATGTGTCTGGAAAACACCCCTTCTTCCCACAGAGGGCCTGAAAAACCTACTCTTCCTTTAGAAAGTTGACCCACGTTTCGCGGCTCCTTCCTATGAAAACACAGAGTTTCGTTTTGCTATTCTGCACATTTACACTGTTTATTTTTTCCTCATATCTTTATACGCAGATATATTTACGTTTTTCTACTATTACCCTGCCCATACCAGTACCTCCCTTCCCCCCTCCCCCATGCTGCTATGCATGCATGCCGCATTTCCCCAGGGGGATCAATAAAGGAATATCTTATATCTCATCTTATATGCCAATTCCATTTTTAGACACGTTCTGTGGGTTTTCATTACATTCCAGGCAGGCAGAGGGACGTAGGACTGACCCTCAGACTGACCCTCAGACTGACCCTCAGACTGACCCTCGACTAACCCTCTGACTGACCCTCAGACTGACCCTCAGACTGACCCTCTGACTGACCCTCAGACTGACCCTCAGACTGACCCTCAGACTGACCCTCAGACTGACCCTCAGACTGACCCTCAGACTGACCCTCAGACTAACCCTCTGACTGACCCTCAGACTGACCCTCAGACTGACCCTCAGACTGACCCTCAGACTGACCCTCAGACTGACCCTCAGACTGACCCTCAGACTGACCCTCAGACTGACCCTCAGACTGACCCTCAGACTGACCCTCAGACTGACCCTCAGACTGACCCTCTGACTGACCCTCGACTAACCCTCTGACTAACCCTCTGACTGACCCTCTGACTGACCCTCAGACTGACCCTCAGACTGACCCTCAGACTGACCCTCAGACTGACCCTCAGACTAACCCTCTGACTGACCCTCAGACTGACCCTCAGACTGACCCTCAGACTGACCCTCAGACTGACCCTCAGACTGACCCTCAGACTGACCCTCAGACTGACCCTCAGACTGACCCTCAGACTGACCCTCAGACTAACCCTCTGACTGACCCTCAGACTGACCCCAGATCAGATTTTTCGACGTGCCCAGAAGAAGCTCTATAAGGAATGAACTTGTCAGTCTGACCTTGGCTCTGTGTGTCTCTCTGTCCCCAGGATCCCTCGGTGCACAAGGTGAGCGGGGGGAGGAAAAAGATGGTGTCCTTCAGCAGCATTCCGTCGGAGAAGAAGGTACTTCAACAACAACAACAACAACAACAACAACAACAACAACAACACATCACCTCTCTGAAAGGGAATAGGTTCTGCATACAACAATGTGGCTACCTTGTAACTGAAACACATTGTAACTGAAACACCTTGTAACTGAAACACATTGTAACTGAAACACCTTGTAACTGAAACACATTGTAACTGAAACTCCTTGTAACTGAAACACATTGTAACTGAAACACATTGTAACTGAAACACATTGTAACTGAAACACCTTGTAACTGAAACACATTGTAACTGAAACACATTGTAACTGAAACACCTTGTAACTGAAACACATTGTAACTGAAACACATTGTAACTGAAACACATTGTAACTGAAACACATTGTAACTGAAACACATTGTAACTGAAACACATTGTAACTGAAACACCTTGTAACTGAAACACATTGTAACTGAAACACCTTGTAACTGAAACACCTTGTAACTGAAACACCTTGTAACTGAAACACATTGTAACTGAACTTGTACTAACAGTGTAAGAACAGGAGAACACTACATGCCTTGTTGGTTCTGTGTACTAACAGTGTAAGAACAGGAGAACACTACATACCTTGTTGGTTCTGTGTACTAAGTAACAGTGTAAGAACAGGAGAACACTACATACCTTGTTGGTTCTGTGTACTAACAGTGTAAGAACAGGAGAACAGTACATACTGTACCTTGTTGGTTCTGTGTACTAACAGTGTAAGAACAGGAGAACACTACTAGGGATGCCCCGATCACGTTTTTTGCCACCGATACCGATCACCGATCGTCGTGAGCCATATCGGCCGATACCGATCCGATACCGATCGTTTTTGATTAAAAAGAAATTAAAAATTATTTTATATAATTTTTTTTTTAATACAATATATATATTATATAATTAGACTTGTAGTTGTATTATCTGCGAGACATCGCCACCACGCAACAAGTCAAAATGCTCGCTATCTGCAAACAGCTCCACTGTCTGTGTGTACTCTAGTAGCCCTAGCTCCAAAAAGGATTCTACGGCGCTGCAGCGGGACCCTATTGGTAACGTTATGCTTTGGTCATTTCACATTCAGCAAGCCCTCAGCTCGAATACGCATTCAATCAATGTTATAAGACATTGATATCAGGAGCTATCTGTAGCTACTGCTAGCCGGCTAGATGACGTTAAGACAACTATTTAGTTCAATCGGACATTTCGTTTTGAACCGTGAACTAACGTCAGCTAACGCAAGCTAACGCAAGCTAACGGAGATATCAACATGGGCTACTGGACTTCCTGGGGCATTTGTTGATATCCGGAGCTATCAGTAGCTAGCCGGCTAAATACCGTTAGACAATGCCTACTAAAAGTGAATAGTTGACTGGGTAATTTTGTTTAAACAGTAACGATAGCTAGGTAGCTAACGTTAGCTCAGGTCGAATGCACTATCTAGACTCAGCAGAGGAGGTCCGCCTCCGTGTTTACAAACTCTACACGGGTACGGGCGGGGCTAGGGAGGAGGAGCAGTTTGCAGGTCCTGTGCGTCTGAGACAAGCGAGTGAGATATCCACTTGATCAGTTTCCGCGATCGGCGAATATGACTAATTATCGGAATTCCCCGATCGCATATTTATACTGATTATCGGCCGATAACGATCGGTGGCCGATCGATCGGGGCATCCCTAAACACTACATACCTTGTTGGTTCTGTGTACTAACAGTGTAAGAACAGGAGAACAGTACATACTGTACCTTGTTGGTTCTGTGTACTAACAGTGTAAGAACAGGAGAACACTACATACCTTGTTGGTTCTGTGTACTAACAGTGTAAGAACAGGAGAACACTACATACCTTGTTGGTTCTGTGTACTAACAGTGTAAGAACAGGAGAACACTACATACTGTACCTTGTTGGTTCTGTGTACTAACAGTGTAAGAACAGGAGAACACTACATACTGTACCTTGTTGGTTCTGTGTACTAACAGTGTAAGAACAGGAGAACAGTACCTTGTGGTTTCCATAGCTGTGCACTTAGCTGAGCGAGATATGTTTGCTTTCGACTGCATCCTGCCTGTAACCGAAACGAGCTCATTATGGACACGGATCTCCTCCTCGCCCAGGTGAGCAGCGCGGCAGACTGCCTGGCCTTCATGCAGGGCGGCTGTGAGCTGAAGAAGGTACGCCCCAACTCCAGGGTCTACTGCCGCTTCTACACCCTGGACCCCGACCTGAGCTGCCTGCGCTGGGAGCCCTCCAAGAAGGACGGGGACCGGGCCCGGCTGGACATCTCCGCCGTACGGGAGGTCCGCATCGGGAAGAGCACGGAGACCTTCCTCCACAACGGCCCCCTGTCCGAGCACCTGGCGGAGGAGGCGGCCTTCTCCATCCTACACGGAGACGAGTACCAGGTAGGGGGGGGGGAGGAGAGCAGAACGTGTGGTGAGAGTATGAGAACGATTGGAGGATTTTAAGTCAAGTTTGTGCGGAAATGCACAAAACAAAGTGAAAGACGAGTTCATATAAAATAAGCCTATAGAGGACAAAAGGCAAATGAAGAGGCGAAAGAGAGAGAGCAATAGAAAAAGAGAGAGAAAGAAAGACTTGTGCATTACACAACAAAATAAAAGCCCTTATAAATCAAGCCCTTACAAATCAAGCCCTTACAAACGTTTTATTTTATTTCATTTATTTTCAAACCTTTATTTAGCCTCGAAAGGCAACTGAGGTTTCCCTCATTTACAGCAGCGTTTCCCAAACTCTGGGTCGCGACCCAAAATGGGTCACGGACCCGTTTTTATTGGGTCGCCAATAATCTTTTTATTTTTATTTTTTTTATTTACAAAATTAAAATTATTATATATTTTTTTATAAAAAAGCTGTAGATGTGTTGATTCAGTTTGGCACCACATAGTTATGTGAATCTGGGTTTTCTACTCTAGCATACCTGAAAAACAAATACAGAAACAGACTAAATCAGTGCTTCTCAAACTTTTTCTGTCATGCCCCCCTTTGGCGGACCAAAATATTTTGGGCCCCCCCCCCTCGCCCCAACAAAATAGTCATGAAATGGGCCATGTTTAAATTTATTGAAATAACACCAATATGGTGACCTTTCAAATTGGCCCTATATTTTGTTTTCAGAGCTGTCATGGATGAAAAGCCAGCTTCACACAGATACTGTATGTGGTGCTGAATGGTATCAACACCTTAACTGCTGCATCATGAGATACTTGGTGGGCCATGAGATGAGATACTTGGTACTCAGCACCACACTCTGAAACTAGCTCTCCAGGTGGTATCAGATGAGATTTCAAAGAGTTCTTCCAAGAGTTTGGATGGAGATGTGTCAGGAAGCTTTGTCTCAATGTTGTCTGTAAAGTTTTTTTTTATCCAGAGTAACTTGGTGATCCTTTTCTGTTTTATTAAATAATGATTTTCAGATTTTGAGAAATGGTATTTTCATGGAGAACAGTGCAGCTGCAACAGATAGCACTTTAGTGATAATTTTCTGTAATTTTTTATTTTATTTTTTTTATAAATCTCAGGGCCCCCCCTGTCATGCCTCTGCCCCCCCCTGGCGCGCCCCCCACTTTGAGAAACACTGGACTAAATGCTCAGCATGACCTCAGAATAGCACTTTCAAAAACCAAGCCCAGAATAGATCTGCTGGTGAAAACTTCAACCAGCCACATACCTCTCATTATATTTCATTGTGCCATAGATTAAATATTATACCCCTTCTAGCATGATGTCAGGTCAGTAGAATTTTAAAATAAGTCAGTACAAATTAATCAGAATGTTGCTCAATGTTGGGGTTTAAGGTTGAGGGACTGAGGGAGGGGGTAAGAAATGGAGAGTTGAAAAAGGGGTGAGAAATAGAAAGGAGAGTAGAAGTGTTACAAAATTGTATGTACATATGTTATGAGGTGGTGAGCAACTTAACATTACACTCTGATTATTGCTGTGATGTACTTTTATAATTAAATAAATACATTTCATATACATTTGAAATTCATGGTTTGTTGTGTTCTTTATCAGTAGTTTATAAATGTATGTTATGGCAATTCATGATGTATTTTTGTAAGTTTGGGTCCCGGGGAAACACCAAATTTCTCTTTTGGGTCTCGAGCTGAAAAAGTTTGGGAACCCCTGATTTACAGTCATGTTGAGGGTACATATAGAAATAAGCAACGAGACAAAGCAAAGAGCAAGGATAACAAATCAATTAAAACACGTACAACTTGATTGACAAAGGTTGGAGATCAAGATCTTAAACTCTGCAACAGATGGGAGAATCTTAAGCTTTAAGGACTGTTGGAGTTCATTCCATGAGCTAGAGGGGCATCGTAACGAAATGCAGATTTACCCTGTTCTGAGCAAACTCAAGGGACCTTAACTCATTGACCGCCACGCTTAAGTGCGCCAGAGGGCGCTAGAGCGCCACCGCTTTAATCAATGGGAGGACTGGGAGATTTGCGAGTGCTTAAAATATATCTTAAATTATGGCTATGGGTCTAATACACTCGTCGATTATCAGTGAGTTGCTTGCAGTCAACATGTACAAAACGGATCGTTTTTTCATCGGTACATTTCCGTTTTATACCGTTTTGAATACGAGTATAGTTTTGGTGATTTCTAGTAATTCCAGAGAAAGACGCGATAATAGCCCTTTCGTGGAATACACAAAACACGTTGTCATTTTTCGGCTGATTATCGAATCTTCCTGAAATCAACGCTAGATCATCATTATTGTCCTTCCTCGTGCATACATGAAATGGCCCTCGTAGCGTGGCGCCCCACCTCCTGCACCCAACGGAAAACAGCCACACATACACACACAGATACAGCGTCGATTGGGGTAGAAATACATATCAGATCAACGATCAAATTTATATATAATGTTCTTACCTTGTATCTGATGTAATGCAAAAGAAATAATCCAATTATCTGATCGACATTTGAAGTACTGGGCACGGAGGTCCGTGCCACGTTCAACAGCATTGCTAATGGGGGGGGGGCAGTTATCTCACCTGATTATTTAAACCACGCCCGTACGGCTTGGATCGTCCCAGAAAAATACTATACCATTCCCAGTGGAGTGCAATACCAGCCGGAAGGCGTTTGCCCCTTTGCGAGCTCAGACCCATTCCCAACGATAACATCAGGCTGGATGGATGAAAATGAATGGATATCGCTAATAAAAGAAATATCCATTAAAACCCGACTATACTCGTGATTGGCGTTCAAGCGACGGCGAGTTAACCATCTGAGAGGGCCAACCAACCTTCTCATAAGGGACACAGTGATGAGTTTCTTATCTATCATTAGTGATGAATCTGAGGGCAGAGTGACAGACTGAGTCCAGGGATTGTAGGATTGAGGCCGCAGCATGCCTATAAATTACATCACCCTAGTCCAGGACGCGTCTATATTTATCACAGCCGAAGAGTGCGTCGCGTTTCTCTGATTGGCCATGACGCCCATGTGACCGCGGCAGCGCGAGAGAGCGGCAGTGCGGAAATAGGCTGCATCCTCCACGTCAAGAAAGACAGACAGGCATTCTCTGTGACAAACCCTAACCTTAGCCAACTCCGAAATAATGCCTAACCTTAACCCTCCCTAACCTTAACTTAACCCTAACCTTAACCAACTCCGAAATAATGCCTAACCTTAACTTAACCCTAACCTTAACCAACTCCGAAAGAATGCCTAACCTTAACCCTCCCTAACTGTTACGAAGGATCAGATTAAACCGAATATATATATTTACTAATTGATATATATTGCATAATATTTGTATATCGTCTGATATCCCTTGTGTATTCTTTGTACATATACACGGAATATCCCTTTACCTAGTACAGACCATAATATTTCGTTCTCCTATTGGACAGCGGTCCCTTAGGCGCCACTGCCATACCCCCAATGTCTAGTTCAAAGCCACCGCCAAGGCTTGTCTCAACATGCCCAGGTTTGCGCAAGAATACGAGACAGAAATAAGGCTGGTACTAGTTTGTTCACCTAACGTATAAATACGGCGCAGGTGAATACAGAAGTACTGTTACCCAATAAGTTGAAGCCTCACACCACGATACAACGTGCTGTGAAGTAGGGCCCGTTTTGGCCCCAAAATAGAGCCTTGAGACCGCGTGCGAATTGATAGCTGAAGTATCAGAGTTTAACGCTGTACCGTCGAGTTCGACCTAGTCTATTAATTCAGTAATAGTCTATTTATGTATAGTGTATCGTGCGGCTACCGTTCTACAGTGACCAGCATTACCAACGCTTCCTCGTACCAGCTAGTGTGCTTATCCAGGCTGGGCGGCTTAACCTGGTGCCGTCATCCGAGGAGCCCTAGACGAGGACCGTGTGGATATGTACACTGGATAACCTACCCGACGACTACATAGCCCTTTTCGGCTGGATTATATTTGCTTTGGTCCTGTAGCTGATGGAGCGGAGAATCGTCTACACCCACAATTGTGTGGGATTTACCCTGTGAGGAGCATCGTCGAGCCCGCCTCTAGGACGCCTGAGGCTGGCTAGCTTTCTTCCATGCGGAGCTGCATGCCGGAGAATAGCTGTTATTCGTCTGCGGATCAAGAGATTATTGCACTGTCTCCTGTACCTGGAGTCTCCCTATTCTTCGTTGACCCAGACTTTGCTACCGACAAATCCTCTCCCCTTGCTGGTCTACAACCGGAGGGACCCTACTAGTATCTCCCGCTGCCCTACTAGTGTACCATAGATATAATTCCTAAGATACAGGTGGTATTCATTATCTCCTGCGTAATATTATAATGGACTTACGCTCTTGACTTACTCACGCACATTCTTCGCCTTACAAGCGCGACTCTAAGTAAAGTAATGTAATCTACTATTATTGCTGCTAATAAATATTATTCTAACCAAGATTTGTGTGGAACCGTGTCATTGTAGAAGTGTTCATCTCATATACCTGTGTACTGTATGGCCAGTAGTAATGTACATAAGACAGTAGTGGTTTAATGATACCATACTTATTTAATACAGTCAGGGAATTGTACCCCTCAGTTACACTAACCTTAACTTAACCCTAACCTTAACCAACTCTGAAATAATGCCTAACCTTAACTTAACCCTAACCTTAACCAACTCCGAAAGAATGCCTAAACTTAACCAGCGGAAGAATGCACGTTTATAGCGAGAGATGATAAACGTAAAAAAGAAGAAAAAAAATTTGAAGTGATTCAAACTTGTGGCCAGCCGCACCGCAGGCTCCACAGCACGGCGGCCTACCAGTTGAGCTAAGCATCGATGGAAAAACATCGGGGATTACGGCTACATAATGCCGCAAGATCTGCCGCTCCTCTCTGCGGCTGCCGCGCTGCCGCGGGGCGTGTCGCAGCCAATCAGGGAAAACGCGGAAGCACTCGGCAGCACTCTTCGGCTCCAATTAAAGAATAGGCGTCCAGGACGAATAAAGGAAGAGAGTGTAACCAGCTCCATACGTAACTATCAGCTGGATTGCTATGGATTCATCCCTTGATGTCCTTCTGTTGTTCACCTCTCTCTCCCCAGTCTCTGGACCTGGTGGCGCTGTCGGCAGACGTCGCCAACATCTGGGTCACAGGCCTGCGCTACCTGGTGTCCCACCCCCACGCCATCGGGGGAGCGGGGGGAGGCGGGGGAGGGGGCCTGGGTGAGGGGGGAGTCCTGGCGATGGAGGGCAGCTCGGGGAGCAAGATGAGGAGCGAGTGGCTGGCGACGGAGTTCGCCCAGGTGGACGAGGACGGGTACGGCATCGTTACTGAAAACATCGCGGTGGCCGCCATCTGTAAGCTCTGCCCCGGCATCAAGGATACCAAGGTAGGATTAGATTAGATTGTACTTTATTGTCATCATATTTGCATACAACGAGATTTGGGACTCAAACTTTAAGGTGCATTAGTGGAAGCAAATATAAAATATAAAAAAGTAATAAAAGATAAACATAAAATACTATAGAATAAAACAATGTTACAAGACTGTACAATATACAAAATAACAATACAAAATATCAACCACAGTGTCACTAGGACACTGTACTAGGAGGGACTAGTACTAGGATAATGATAATATAATAATACTTTATTTGTATAGCACCTTTCATATCAGGAATTGTGCCTCACAGCAGTAAAAAGGACATAGGCATAAAATGAGCACATATTGTGGAGATCAAGAGCAATGCATAAAGTGCAGACATAGAAGTAGCCATAAAATAATCATAAAACGAACATAAAATAGACAGCAGCAAAATAGACAAAGATAATGCATAGAACATTAAATAACATAATTTTAAATTAAAAAAGGATCTAACATCTTAATAGGCCTCTTTATTTACGGTTTGATTGTCACTGATACACATAAAATAGACATAAAATTAAAATAAAAAATTAAATTGTACTAGAGGTCATTTATTATGTAATAATGTATTAGAGCTATATGTCTAGCATTTATCAAAATCAGAATCACTTTAATTCACCAATGTAGGGATACTCCAGAATGCATCCCTGTACTCATCTTGATTCAACACATTTTCAAGATCTAAATTGACTTGCAGGTGAGAAACGGGTCGTACAACTCAGGGCGGGGCTCAACTCCTGAAAATCTGAAAACTGCAATTAGTCCAAAACGCCGCAGCCAGGCTCCTGACAGGAACACGGAAGAGGGACCATATTAGTCCCGCCCGAGCCTCTCTCCACTGGCCAGAGTATAGAATTGATTTAAAGGTTTGATAACACTTTATGACACACCCTGCATTGTGCAGTGTAATTACCCAGAACCTAAGGTGTAATTACCCGGAACTTACGGTGTAACTTCCTAGTATGAATCTGTACATAAAATATTTATTGGTTCCTACTGGTACTTAAATGTAGGTACAGCAGAGGAAAACAGGACCACCAGGAACAGTTCCACGACCCCTAGACTTTGGAACAGCATACACTAGATGCATTAAATGGTGCATTTATATAGAGCGCTTTACAATTATAAAGCGCTTTACAATTCTGTTCCTCTTATTCACCCATTCACTCACACATTCACATGCCAACGGCGGAGGCGACCATGCAAAGTGCCAACCTGCTCATCGGGAGCAATTATGGGTCAAGTGTCTTGCTCAAGAACACTTCGAGGGAGGAGCGGGAATCGAACCGGGAACCTTCCAATTACCAGATGACCGAAAAAAGCATATAAAATCAATAAGATAATAAGACGAGGCAAAAAGCAAGGACAACAAATCAATCAAAACACGTACAACTTGATTGACAAAGGTTGGAGATCAAGGTCTTTAACTCTGTAACAGAGGGGAGAATCTCAAGCTTCAAGGACTGTTGGAGTTCATTCCATGAGCTAGAGGGGCATCATAGCAAAATGCAGATTTATCCTGTTCCGAGCAAACTCTGAATAACAACAGATTAGCCGCAGGTAACACCGGTGGTCTGAGTAGGACACCATGTCTCCACTAGCAGGTGCAACAGACAGACTATACAATAAATGTAACATTATGGAACAGGTTTCTCTCCTCCACGTCGCCTGTGTTGCTTTTTTCCCCCTATTGCTAGGTTTTTTGTGAGTTGTTCCTTATCTTCATTGGGGAATGTCTGGGAGTGTCGCATATTTGGATTTTATGGTATTTTTTCGTTCTTGATTTATTGTGATGTTTCTTCTTGACTTGTATTACCGTTGGGCTTTACAAATACATTTGCCTTAGAGGTACTAATTCAACCTAAGCTAAGCTATAGCTACCCAGCCTAAAATGTGAAGGAGTCTGTTCCGCAAGCGTACGGCAGGCAGGCTTTATGTTATCACTCTACTATGTTGTCACTGTACCACAATGCAAATGCCTCCATACATCTAGAGACGGACAGAGTCTAAACAGCACGTCACCTGATAACAACGGCTCTCACTGTATTTGGAGAAGCTTGTTTCTCCTCCCTTGGCAGCTGTTGTAATTGAGTTCTTGAGTTCTGTCACGCTCATGCAGGTCCATTACATCTGTGCTTAGTGGCTCCTGTATTGTATTACAGGCCACCTGCACAACAGGCAAACACATACAAAAAATACCCTGGACATATTGACAGTATAATATATATTTATATATATAAACAGACTATCTGACAGCCTGCGAGCGTGTTCAGATCAATATTTAAGTAAGCTGATATCAGCCACTGGACATTTCTACCTGGATGGCCTGGGAACGAATGTAGTGAAACACATGGAGAGGCAAAACAGAGAGAGTAAGAGAGAGAGAGAGAGAGAGAGAGAGAGAGAGAGAGAGAGAGAGAGAGAGAGAGAGAGAGAGAGAGAGAGAGAGAGAGAGAGAGAGAGAGAGAGAGGGGGGGTTTAGAGGTTATTATGCAATTATTATTATGTTGTTATTATCTCACCCTTTAGAATTCTTAGAAAGTAGAAAGTATCTCCAATAGAAACAAACAAATGATAAGCATATTGTACTCATGACCTCATTGAACTGGTTAGGATATTAGATGAAGTGTTTCTTTCACTGTTAGCTCTCAAACGTCCTCTCTGCCCCCCCCCACTCTTTACCTCTTCTCACTCTTCTCTATCTCTCTCTCTCTTCTCTATCTCTCTTCTCTATCTCTTCTATTTCTCTTCTCTATCTCCCTTCTCTATCTCTCTATCTCGTCTATTTCTCTTCTATATCTCCCTTCTCTATCTCTCTTCTCTATCTCTCTCTTCTATCTCTTCTCCCTCCTCTCTATCTCTTTTCTCTATCTCTCTTCTATATCTCTCTATCTCTCTTCTCCCTCCTCTCTATTTATCTTCTCTATCTCTCTTCTCTATCTCTCTTCTCTATCTCTCTCTCTTCTATATCTCTCTTCTCCCTCTTCTCCCTCTTCTCTATTTCTCTTCTCTATCTCTCTACTCCCTCTCTTCTCTTTTTCCTCCCTCTTCTCTATTTCTCTTCTCTATCACTCTTCTCTATCACTCTTCTCTATCTATATTCTCTATCTCTCTCCTATATCTCTCTACTCTATCACTCTTCTCTATCTCTCTTCTCTATCTATATTCTCTATCTCTCTATCTCTTCTCTATCGCTCTTCTCTATCTCTCTTCTATATCTTCTCTATCTCTCTTCTCTATCTCTCTTCTCTATCTCTCTCTCTCTCTTCTATATCTCTCTTCTCCCTCTTCTCTATTTCTCTTCTCTATCTCTCTACTCCCTCTCTTCTATTTTTCCTCCCTCTTCTCTATTTCTCTTCTCTATCACTCTTCTCTATCACTCTTCTCTATCTATATTCTCTATCTCTCTCCTATATCTCTCTACTCTATCACTCTTCTCTATCTCTCTTCTCTATCTATATTCTCTATCTCTCTATCTCTTCTCTATCGCTCTTCTCTATCTCTCTTCTATATCTTCTCTATCTCTCTTCTCTATCTATATTCTCTATCTCTCTATCTCTTCTCTATTTCTCTTCTCTATCTCTCTTCTCTATTTCTCTACTCTATCTCTATCTCTCTATCTCTCTTCTCTATCTCTATCTCTCTATCTCTCTTCTCTATCTCTCTTATCTATCTCTCTTCTCTATCTCTTTTCTCTATCCCTCTTCTCTATCTCTCTTCTCCCTCTTCTCTATCTCTCTTCTCTATCTCTCTTCTCCCTCTTCTCCCTCTTCTCCCTCTTCTCTATCTCTCTTCTCTATCTCTCTTCTCCCTCTTCTCCCTCTTCTCTATCTCTCTTCTCCCTCTTCTCTATCTCTCTTCTCCCTCTTCTCCCTCTTCTCCCTCTTCTCTATCTCTCTTCTCCCTCTTCTCTATCTCTTTTCTCTATCTCTTCCACCTCTTCTCTATCTCTCTTCTCCCTCTTCTCTATCTCTCTTCCCCCTCTTCTCCCTCTTCTCTATCTCTCTTCTCTATCTCTCTTCTCCCTCTTCTCCCTCTTCTCTATCAATTCAATTCAATTCAAATGGCTTTATTGGCATGACGCAACTTGTACATGTTGCCAAAGCAAATGGTTGATAATATAAGCATGGATTACAAAACACATATTAATGTCATAGTATATACAAAATTGTTCATCATAAAATAGAACATAAAATATTACGGCGTAAACATGTCAGGTGACTGTCACTCATTGTCCCTCAGTTTGTGGCAGGCAGCAACATAGGCTGCTGCTAGCTCACAGCTTGTTGAGTCATCCCCTAGTAGGACTGGTAGTTTTCCTGTATCTGGTAGTGCAAGAAAACCTTTTGTTGTTTTTAAAATGCGTTTCTCTAATATCTTTATATTTTTCACATTTGGTAAGGAAGTGCAACTCAGTTTCAGGCTCACTGAGGATGCAATGACAGCATAGCCTTTGCTCTGCAGGGAGCCAGGTTTTCCTGTGCCTTCCCTTTTCAACAGCGAGGCTGTGCTCACTCAGTCTGTATTTTGTCAAGGTTCTTTTTAGTTGTTGATCAGTCACCATGCTCAAGTAATCTGCTATGGTGTACTGTCGATTTAGAGCCAGATAGCACTGCATTTTGCTCTGTGCTTTTGTTTGTGTTTTCCAATAGGTGATGTAGTTTTGTATTAGCTGTGTAGTAATTTGATTTATTCTGATTGGTGATGTGTTCTGTTCCTGAGGTGTGTTAAGAGAGCACGTTTGTGGACTCAGCCTCAGGACCAGCTGAGTAAGGGGGTTCCTGATGCTCCTCAGCTCTTGGCACTGCAGGGCTTGATAATGGTACAAGAGGGGGTCACTTCGTTTTAGGTGTGTCCAAAAGTTAATTGCTCTTTTTTGTATTTTTAGTATTAGTGGGTAACGGCCTAATTCTGCCCTGCATGCATTGTTTGTAGTTTTCCTCTGGACATGTAGGAGAATCTTACAGAACTCTGCATGCAGGGTCTCAATGGGGTGTTTGTCCCATTGGGTAAAGTCTTGTTTTGTAAGTGGACCCCACACCTCACTGCCATAGAGTGCAATTGGTTCAATAACACATTCAATTAATTTGAACCAGATTCGAATTGGTATTTCTGTTTGTATATTTATTTTTATGGCATAGAAAGCCCGGCGTGCTTTCCCTCTCAGCTCATTGACTGCTTCCTTAAAATGTCCAGTTGAACTTAGTTTTAGGCCTAAATATGTGTAATGTGTGCAGTACTCTACATGTTTTGTACCAATTGAGAACTTTGGTAGGACGTCCTGAGATCTGGATCTTTTTTGGAATACCATTATTTTGGTCTTTTTGGGGTTTACTGCCAGGGCCCAGGTCTGACAGTAATGCTCTAGCAGGTCCAGGCTCTGCTGTAGGCCGTCTGCTGTGGGGGACAACACAACCAGGTCATCTGCAAAGAGCAGGCATTTCACTTCCCGATTGTGGAGACTTACACCGGGGGCAGAGGACTTTTCTAGTATATTAGCAAATTCATTAATATAGATATTGAAGAGTGCCGGGCTGAGGTTGCAGCCCTGACGAACGCCTCGCCCTTGGGTAAAGAATTCTGTTCTTTTTTTGCCAATTTTTACGCTGCACATATTACCAGAGTACATTGATTTAATATACTATGTACTATCTATCTCTTCTATATCTCTCTTCTCTATCTCTCTTCTCCCTCTTCTCTATCTCTCTTCTCCCTCTTCTCTATCTCTCTTCTCTATCTCTCTTCTCCCTCTTCTCTATCTCTCTTCTGCCTCTTCTCTCTCTTCTCTATCTCTCTACTCTATCTCTCTTCTCCCTCTTCTCTATCTCTCTTTTCTATCTCTCTTCTCTATCTCTCTACTCTATCTCTCTTCTCTCTCTTCTCTATCTCTCTTCTCCCTCTTCTCCCTCTTCTCTATCTCTCTTCTCTATCTCTCTTCTCCCTCTTCTCTATCTCTCTTCTCTATCTTTCTTCTCTATCTCTCTACTCTATCTCTCTTCTCTCTCTTCTCTATCTCTCTTCTCCATCTTCTCCCTCTTCTCTATCTCTCTTCTCTATCTCTCTTCTCTATCTCTCTTCTCCCTCTTCTCCCTCTCCTCTCCTCCCCCCCCGCCCCCCAGGTGCGTCAACGCTTCAAGGAGATCCAGTGCCGCAAGGAGAAGCTCACGTCCCACGTGACCCTGGAGGAGTTCGAGGAGGCGTTCTGTGAGCTCTGCACGCGGCCCGACGTCTACTTCCTGCTGGTGCAGCTGTCCAAGGACCGCGAGTGCCTGGACACCCAGGACCTCCGCCTCTTCCTGGAGACGGAGCAGGGCCTGTCCCTGGCCACGGCCGAGGGCTGCCTGGAGGTGCTGCGCCGCTACGAGCCCTCGGCCCAGGGCAGGGAGCGGGGTCTGCTGGGCCTGGACGGCTTCGCCCGCTACCTGCAGTCCTCGGAGTGCCAGTTGCTGGACCCGGAGCACCTGGGGGTGTGCCAGGACATGCACATGCCCCTGTCCCACTACTACATTAGGTGGGACTTCATCTTTTCTTACATTTGGTCATCAGTGGAAGTCTTATGCAGGGTGTCTGGGGGGTGTTAAAAGGTCTTAAAAAGTATTAAATTCACAATTCTCAATTTAAGGCCTTAAAAGGTATTAAAAAGTTGTGCATTTCATTTGCACAGGTTTGACCCGGCTGTCGGGAGATGAAATTAATCAAATGATATTGAATATATGAAATTTAATTTGTATTCAAGTAGTTTTTAGCGCGGCTACCGGGAGCTTGTTCTGTCTGGCGAGAGCTTGTATGGAACGTGCAAGAATTTTTGTGTTTTTTTCCCCTAGTATGCTTAAGTGGCATTAAATGTTTCTAGATGACGATGGATTTTTACCTTTCTTTCCTGTTAAATAGGATTTACGGTAAATAATGTTTATGAATTATTATCAGTATACAGTATACGAGTACAGTATGTCTAAAGCTGTACTGCTGCTTGTTCCCTCAGTGCCTCGTATCGTTCCTACCTACTGGATGACCAGGTCCACGGCAGAGCAGACCTGGGAGGGCTGACCAAGGCTCTGCAGGCCGGCTGCCGATGCCTGGAGCTGGGAGTGACCGACGGCCCCGACGGGGAGCCTCTCCTCGGGGTGGATTACGGTGCCGACATCCCCCGCCACCACCACCACCACCACCACCACCACCACGCCCCCGTCACCATCCGCTCCGCTCTGGAGGTGGTCAACAAGTATGCCTTCCTGACGTCCCAGTACCCGCTGCTGGTGTACCTCTGCCAGCGGTGCTCCCCGGGCCAGCAGCGCGTCCTGGCACAGCACCTGAAGAAAGTGTTCCAGCTGCGCCTCTACACCCCGGAGGCCCTGCCCGTCAGCCTGGGGGTGCGGGCCACCACCCTGCCCTCCCCGGAGCAGCTGAAGGGACGCATCCTGCTGGTGGGAAAGAAACTGCCCCCGGAGGAGGGCGGCTCCGAGGGCGAAGTGTCCGAGGAGGACGAGGAGATAGGAGGGGGAGGGCCTCTGGCGGGACGGCGAATGACCATCCCCGGCGAGGAGGAACTGGGCGTGGTGTTAGTGGTGCCGCCGCCCCCTCAGCCCAGGAGGCTCCGCCTACGGAGGGAGCTGTCGGACCTGGTGGCCATCGCCCGCATGGGCAGCCGCAGCTTCTACGCCCAGAGAGCCAAGCATTCTCCGCCCAGTAGCCCGTGTTCCCCTAGCACACCCCTGCCTCCCGAGCCGCCCTATTGGACGCTCTGCTCCCTGGGGGAGGGGGAGGCGGGGCGGCTGACCAACGAGAGCCCGGAGGACCTGGTGATGTTCACCAAGCGCACCCTGAGCAGGGTGCGGCCCAGCTCCGTGCGGCTGGACTCCAGCAACCCAAACCCCCAGGGCTACTGGAAGGGAGGGGTCCAGCTGGTGGCGTTGAACCAGCAAACGCCCGGCGCCATGCTGGACCTCCACAGAGGCCGCTTCAGCATGAACGGAGGCAGCGGCTATGTGCTCCGCCCGGCTGTGATGAGGGAGGAGGTGTCGTATTTCAGTGCCCACACACAGGGCTGTATGCCGGGAGTGCCACCTCAGACTCTACGAGTCAAGGTATACAGAGACGTGCCTTCTGTGTTCCGTGTCTGTGTCTACATTATATTTTGGTACAAATAATACATCTGTATTATTGGTATTATTTGTCAGTAAACTTTTTATAATATATATATATGTCTCTATATAATATGCATTTTTCTTATATTAAATTCAATTGAAATAACATGTGCCATTTGAAATTGTGTCATTTTCCTGCAAGCATTCTCTCTCTCTCTCTGTAAACATGTTGATTTTATAGTACAATAGATAGTTTAGTGGAACCGTTCGTTTTATATATTATATATATATATATATATATATATATATATATATATATATATATATATATATATATATATATATATATATATATATATATATATATATATATATATATATATATATATATTAAACTAGATAGGACTCGTGCACATCTGGTTGGACCCCGACTGGAGGTGCAGGTCAGCGCAAGAGAGATAAATAAACTAAAAGGAGAAAACCTTCAAAGGAAAGAAGGGACCGCACACTCCACAGGACTCGTTTTTGCTTATTTATTGTTTGCACAACGCGTTTCGCTGTCGCTTCCTCAGGTGCTATGCATAGCACCTGAGGAAGCGACAGCGAAACGCGTTGTGCAAACAATAAATAAGCAAAAACGAGTCCTGTGGAGTGTGCGGTCCCTTCTTTCCTTTGAAGGTTTTCTCCTTTTAGTTTATATATATATATATATATATAATTTTTGTATATTATACAACTATTCATTTTATATATTATTTCTTTTGATGATTTGCTTAACAATCTCCTGTGCAGGTGATCAGTGCCCACAACCTGCCCAAGCCGCAGGGTGCGGGGGCTAAAGGAGAGGTCATTGACCCCTACGTGGTGCTGGAGCTGCACGGCGTCCCGGCCGACTGCGCTGAACAACGGACCCGCACCGCGGCTCAGAACCAGGACGACCCGCTGTTCGACGAGACCTTCGAGTTTCAGGTGAGACCTGTTTATTTGAGCAGCGTGCGATTTATCACTGCTTTGCTCAGCCGCTGCTCTGTCACTTACTGGGGAGTAACGTCGTGCAACACAGTGAATACATTTAATAGGGAACCTCTTATGAATATATTTACATTTACATTTAGTCAATTAGCTGACGCTTTAATCCAAAGTGATTTACAAGTTCTGTACGACAAGTCAGCAGGAAGGGCAGTTCAGGGTCAGTAAGATTGTTCGTCAAACAGTGTTGAACTTGAGTGCTGCAGTCTTGAGTGCATAGTAGTAAAGACATATTAGCATAGTAGGTAGTAATATAGGCAAGGTAGATTCCTTAGTCATCAGAATCAGAATCAGAAAGGTCTTTATTGCCAAGTAGTTTTCACACACAAGGAATTTCATTTTTTATTTTAAATTTTTTGCGACATTGACGGAAAGACGATTATGGTAGAATACAAAATAAAATGGTGGAATAAAATAAAATTGACATAGAAGCACAATAGAATAGAATATAATTATGAAATAAAAATAGGAATAGGCCAGGGCTGTACAACTGTGCACGATGTGGTCAGGTATATACACTAATTAGAATAAAAATAACAATACAGTGTTGAATATTTACAGGATTTAGTACAGGATGGAATATATACTGTAACAGGGCTGCGCAGTTGAGCAGTAATGTGCAAAAAGTATCAACAAATATGAACAAGTAATAAAGTGCATAATAGTAAAAGACAGTAAAAAAACAAGAGTGTATTAGTTGACCAAGGCGCTGTGTGTTTAGGCCTGCGTCCTCAGTCTAGACAGTTGTGTATTAGTGAGGCTGAATCAAAATGACAAGCTGTCACAACTGATACAACGTGTTCTCTCGGTCCACGTCAGATAAGTGCATGTGTACAGAACCCTGTCTCACAGCACACATACCTCTGTTATGAAGACAAAGCACTAGATTGTACTTTTTATTTTTATTTATTTAACCAGGCAAGTCAGTTAAGGACAGATTCTTATTTAAAATGACGGCCTGGCGAGAGGACAAAGGGGCCTCTTGAAGGGTAACAGGGAATGGGGACAAAAAGATAGTAGTGAAGGGGATCAGTCTGTCCATTTTCAAAGTATTTTGCATCTCGTGCCAACTGCTGGGAGCAGCAAACTGGAAGGTGGGCTGACCGAAGGAAGGGTTAACAGGGGAACATCTAGAGAGATATGGTGAGCAGCTCTGGTGTTATAGGGAGTAGATGACGATTTTAATAAATCAAATAAGGAGGGGTCAGACTAAGGAGGTTTTGTAACAGTACAGTGGGTTTCATAGGGATTGATTGATTGATTGATTGATTGATTGATTGATTAATTGATTGAAAACGTTATTAACAGATTGCAGAATGGGTACAATACAGTATGGCTCAATACACACAATTGTTTTATTTTTTTATCCACTTTTTTCTCCCATTTTTCTATTTTTATTTTTAATTAATTATTTAATTTTTTTCCCATCCCAATTTCGTATCATCCAATTCAACCCTCCCCTGTCTCGAACGCTGTTTCATGCCTCCCACAAGCCGGCTGCAATGTGGACTAAGTCATACATAGCACGAGTCCCCTCCGATACTCGAGGTAACAGCAGTCGCATCTTTTCACCTGCGCGGCGCGATCTTTCAGCGTCAAGGGTCTGCGCTTTGGAGGGGCGCCGCCCCCATCGCTTCCTGATTCTACTGCCCAGGCGCACCAGCCGACCTGTAGGAGTCACTGTCCACAACGCCCGATCCCCACCCATCAGTTTCCCACCCCCTAATACTGCCAATGTGTATTAGTACGGACGACCAGCTAAACTGAAAGCAATGTGGAGCGCTGGGCTCGAACAGGCGAACCCAGCGTCTCCAGTATTCGTGGTGAGCGCCTTGCCCACTGCACCACATAGCCGCCCTAATACACACAATTGTTAAGGGGATGCAGGCCAGAGAAAGACTTCCATCTTGTTTACATCAGGGCATTTTCAATTCATAATGACATTAATGACATACGCAACATATATCTTGACATTTCTGACATACATGACATACAGGTATACAGTACTGTTACATTTGTGACATACAAGATATGCAAATATACAGTACTGTTATCCTACTGTAACAGAAAATCCTAACAGATAATATATACGAGGGGGAGGAAACTGTACATTAGGAGGGGGTGGGTGGGTGGGAAGGGAGTAGTCCATGTGGGATTTGTCCAAATGCCAAATGCATTACGAAAATGATAATAACTACTGGTGCTACATTTTCCACTTATTTATTTATACAGGTGAAAAATGATGTTTAAAAGACAAAACAGTTTTTTTTGGCCCTGATTTTCAAGGTGTTCTTGTCCAGTGGGGAAAAAAGGAAAACGGAGAGAAAAGAGGATTTAAAATAAAAGGAAGGTGAGGAAATAATGTGTAGCAAAGTTTGCCTGGTAAATAATTGTCTAACTTATGGTCACAAGACAAGCTATAAAAAGTCAGGCAATCATCAAGATCTAATCTACAAGAGGAAGTTAAAAATTAGATTTATTATGACAACAGAGGCAATTCTCATGTTGCTTTTAGGATGGACATTTGCCTGTTTATTTTAAAGCCAAGTATAAACTATAAAACACAGAACCACCATAATAACACATCGTTATCCTCGACCATGGCGACAGCCGTTGGCGACCTTGGTTCTCCACAGTTGTCGATCTCGTGTAAAGTGTAATAGTTAATTCAAGTCACAGTTACTCCATCTTTCGAAATGATCCATTAGTGTGTATCTCTGTATTCCTACGTCTCTAGTTCCTTCTATGTATCCTGTTATGATTAGGTTCTCCAGTCCAGCTGCACAAATGAGGTGCCCCACGAAACTCATTCGTCTTTTGATGATTGTTCTCATTAGTTCAGCGTTCACTCCTGATCTTCCCCTCACTTACTCATTTGTGATCTTGTCAGTCCATGAAATTCCTAGCATTTCCCCCCCAGGACCTTATTTCCGTACCAGCTAATCCTTTCCCTAGCTTTGATGTGATTGTCCGTGTCTCACATGGGAGTACAGTCTGATCACTGAGTGTGTCTGACTCCCACTAAACGGCACAGACTACAACATATAACATTATGACGTATATCACACGATATACGTACCTTATGTATACTGCACCTGTGTATACTGTATACTTCACTTACTCATAGTATATATTTAGATTCTAGTGTTTATTGTGACCATATTTATTGTAATGTATAATATAACTGATACAGACCCTCATCCTCACCTTGATTACACTGCCTACTTGCTCAAGTGTATATTCACAGTTAATTATATTGTTCACACTGCCTATTTTTACTTTTCTACTGTACTATAATTGTATTGCCTGTATTATGTCTTCTACTAGTACCCTGCCCATACCTGTACCTCCCCTCCATGCTGCTATGATGCCTGAATTTCCCCAAGGGAAATATCTTATCCTTATTAAGGAATATCTTATCTTATCTTACTAGTCTTGCCGTGGTAGTCGGTGATACTGGTGTTACTCTGTGTTCAGGCTCCACCGTCCATTATGGGGGACCCTGATGTAAACAAGACGAAAGTCTTTCTCTGGTCTGCATCCCCTTAACAATTGTGTGTATTGAGCTGTACTGTATTGTACCCATTCTGCAATCTGTTAATAAAGTTTTCAATCAATCAATCAACCGAGCACATTACTTGCCCATCGCCCCCACCGGTGTATAAAACCCATTTAGTTCATTATTGCACATCAGTGCCCACATTTATCAAATAAAAAAACTGTCATTTGTAAACTACTAAGCGTGTTATCAATACATTTAAATTTAGTAATTTAGCTGCCGCTTTTATCCAAAGCGGCTTACAAGTTCTGTACGACAAGTCAGCAGGAAGGGTACAACTCTGGCAGCTGAGGAACAATGTTCATCAAAGTGTTGAAACTTGAGTGCTGCAGTGTTGAGTGCATAGTAGTAGAGAGACATGTTAGTATAGTAGGAAGAGTGCAGGATAGTAGAAGACAGTAAGAAGTAGTCAGACAACATTATAAACTGATTGTGTCTACGCGGACAGCAGTTCTGTTTTATAGGTTGCAGTAGCCTATAGAGTATACTTAAGTTTCACTTTCATTTAGAGTAGATTTAACTTCGCGTGAAGGAGAGAAAGGAGGCTCTAGAGATGACTGTAGCTCGACTGGAGAGGAGCTAAGAGGACAAGTCCAGACCAGCAACAGTATGTTTGCGCGATGCGCTAAATAAGGCTGCATTGATCTGTCATTGATCAGTCAATGAGCAGAAATTGACGGAAGGTATTTCTGTCCCTTGGTTTATTTTTAAATGAGAACATAACATCAACTCTGTCTGTCCAACAAATGGACACTAATCATTGAATATGAATTAAAAACAGACGTAGATGGACAGACACAGTGGATCAATGTAGCCGCATAATGTTAAAGATCAAAGTAAGCGCTTTACAGATATTGACCGTCATTTTGTCAACCGGTGTTGTCATGGGTCCTTCAGTATCCTGTATCTCTTCATGATATTCATATTACAATTCTTTAGTACTTTCTCCATCTTGATGAATGTTTGTTTCTCGCTATTATTCTTCATCTCTCAGTGTCTGACCTGCCGTCAGTGTTGTCCTACTGAGCTACTGTACCACTTCATTGTGAATCTTGATCTTACATTTAGGAATGTCTCCATGCCAAATATTACCATACATAACGTTGTATTACTGTCAGACCTTTAATTTTCACACTTTTCTACTACTAGATTAAAAAGTTCTTACAGTTCTTATTCTGTGTTGGCAATCAGGACCGTGTCTTCGGCATAATGAACCTTGTTGATCTTACGACCGCCTAGCATCGCTGCTGAATAAGTCTGGTGACGCCACACACCCCTGTCATACTCCTCTCCAGATGTGTTTCCGCTCTCCCAAGTCTCTTTTCACCACGATGGTCACCGCCTGGTCCCTGGAAAGGTGGATGTCTTCACTGTCAATCTCTAGGTTCTGTAGCATCTCAAGCAGATCTTTGTGCCAAACCTCATCAAAAGCTTTTGTCCAGTCTATAATACATACACAAACATCCTTCTTCTTTTCAATACTTCGTTCCGCCAGCGCTCTCATCGTCGGTATCGTATGTCTGGTCCCCTTTGTCCCTCACAGACCAACACCGGGGTATCTGTTGTCTCGCGTCGTGTTGCCCTGTTCGTTCTTGATGTTAACACTTTCGGCGGGATCTTCACAATGTGACTCATTGGGCTAATCTCGTGATGAAGCTCGCATTCTGTTGCTCTGGGCTCTTTCAGTAATGTGGTGAGTCCACAGGTATTTCACCAGAGTGGTAGATATGGTTGTTGGCATTCGCTAGTTTCTCTTCACAGACTTCAGCGTATCTCATCAGGGCCGGTGGCTTCGCCCTCTTCCTCGCTTCATCTTCCTCGTTCTCTACTCCTTTCCCCAGGACTTTCAAACAAGATGGTGCTGAGTCGCAACTAGGGGGTGGTTCGGAGGGGGGCTGTGCCTCAACTAGGGGGTGGTTCGGAGGGGGGCTGTGCCTCAACTAGGGGGTGGTTCGGAGGGGGGCTGTGCCTCAACTAGGGGGTGGTTCGGAGGGGGGCTGTGCCTCAACTAGGGGGTGGTTCGGAGGGGGGCTGTGCCTCAACTAGGGGGTGGTTCGGAGGGGGGCTGTGCCTCAACTAGGGGGTGGTTCGGAGGGGGGCTGTGCATCAACTAGGGGGTGGTTCGGAGGGGGGCTGTGCCTCAACTAGGGGGTGGTTTCGGAGGGGGGCTGTGCCTCAACTAGGGGGTGGTTTCGGAGGGGGGCTGTGCCTCAACTAGGGGGTGGTTTCGGAGGGGGGCTGTGCCTCAACTAGGGGGTGGTTCGGAGGGGGGCTGTGCCTCAACCAGAGGGTGGTTTCGGAGGGGGGCTGTGCCTCAACTAGGGGGTGGTTCCGAGGGGGGCTGTGCCTCAACTAGGGGGTGGTTCCGAGGGGGGCTGTGCCTCAACTAGGGGGTGGTTTCGGAGGGGGGCTGTGCCTCAACTAGGGGGTGGTTCGGAGGGGGGCTGTGCCTCAACTAGGGGGTGGTTTCGGAGGGGGGCTGTGCCTCAACCAGAGGGTGGTTTTCGGAGGGGGGCTGTGCCTCAACTAGGGGGTGGTCCAGAAGGGGACTGTGCCTCAACTAGGGGGTGGTTCGGACGGGGGCTGTGCCTCAACTAGGGGGTGGTTTCGGAGGGGGGCTGTGCCTCAACTAGGGGGTGGTCCAGAAGGGGGCTGTGCCTCAACTAGCGGGTGGTTCGGAGGGGGGCTGTGCCTCAACTAGGGGGTGGTTCGGAGGGGGACTGTGCCTCAACTAGGGGGTGGTTCGGAGGGGGACTGTGCCTCAACTAGGGGGTGGTCCAGAAGGGGGCTGTGCCTCAACTAGGGGGTGGTTTCGGAGGGGGGCTGTGCCTCAACTAGGGGGTGGTTCGGAGGGGGGCTGTGCCTCAACTAGGGGGTGGTCCAGAAGGGGGCTGTGCCTCAACTAGGGGGTGGTTCGGAGGGGGGCTGTGCCTCAACTAGGGGGTGGTTCGGAGGGGGGCTGTGCCTCAACTAGGGGGTGGT
>NC_140167.1:174982133-174987133 GCF_963971535.1 Notolepis coatsorum
TGCGTGTTTATCTTTCTCTGTCCCCTACAGACTTCCCCCAACCTCCCTCTCCCTTTCTTCCCTTTCAGTCTCTCTCTCTCTCCCCCCCCTCTCTCTCTACCTCCCTCCCTCCCTCTCTCTCTATCTATCTCTCTCTCTACCTCCCTCCCTCTCTCTCTCTCTCTCTCTCTCTCTCTCTCTCTCTCTCTCTCTCTCTCTCTCTCTCTCTCCCCCCTCTCTCTACCTCTCTCTCTCTCTCTCTCTCTCTCTCTCTCTCTCTCTCTCTCTCTCTCTCTCTCTCTCTCTCTCTCTCTCTCTCTCTGTGAGCGATCACCTGGTTGAAAACGGCACAATAACAACCGTGCTGGGAGGTAAACTTAAGGTATAGCTTAAGAGAAGTACTCCATGTACGAGCAGATAGATTTACAGTATGTGTGTAGAGAGAGCGAGAGAGAGCGAGAGAGAGATTGTGCTGAACTCATCAGTGATGATCAGTGGTGCTACTAAACAGGAAACACTGTGGGTAGATTGGGCTTATCCTCACTCAATCTCTCCATCTGTCTATGTCTGTCTGTCTGTCTGTCTGTCTGTCTCTCCCTTTCTCTCTCTTGCCTCACCACAATCTTCCTGGCAGTCAAAAACGTCTTGTGTTCTTTCTGTGTGTGTGGTTGTTGACGTCCTGTGTAGCTACTCCAGGGAGAGGGACTTTGCTTAGATACCAGCTCATTTGCATGCAGTCAAATAAATAACAGATGCATAAATGATGTTGTTGTGTCGCGCACATATCCTGTGCTATTGTCTCTCACAATCTTTCACACATACACACGTAAATGCAACAAACACACACCCTTAACTATGGATGGGCAAAACTTTTTACAATTCGATAGTCATTGGGAACTATTCGAATACTGATTGAACCCCCCCCCCCCCCACGTTACCATATGATATTGTTTTTACGTAATAGCAAGCATGACATAATCAAACAAGCAAGCTAGCTGGCCGCTGTCATTGCTAACAACTAGATATTTGCGAGTCACAGCAGGCTAACATTACTTCCAAGAACAAAAGCATTAATTCAGAAAGTTACATCGTTGATGCTTGAAATGCCTGAGTACTATTTTGTTTTTTACCAAATAGCGAATGTAAGATGATCCAACAAGCAAGCGAGCTGGCTGTTGTCATTGCTAACAGCTAACGCTAGCGGACCAGGCTAGCGTATTTCCTGGAACAAAAGCATTCATTCTGAACGTTACATCACTGATGCTTGAAATGTGTACGCTTACACAACATGGCAAATGTACAAAATGTTGCAAATGTAACATCTCTGCTCTCTCTTTCTTCTTTCTTTCTGTTCTCCCAGCTGTTAACAGACTGTTATGCTACCTGGCTAGCTAGTGAGCTGTACCCAGCATGCCATTCAGCGGTGTAAAGGTTAATAGAATCCCCCCTCAATCTGGGCGGCTAAGTGGCACAGTGGGCAAGGCGCTCGCCACTAACGCAGGAGATGCTGGGTTCGAGCCCAGCTCTCGCCGTTGCTTCCGGCTTGGCTGGTTGTTCATACTAATACAATTGGCAGTATTAGGGGGTGGGAAAGCCGGTGGGTGGGGATTGGACGTTGTGGACAGCGACTCCTACAGGTCGGTTGGTGCGCCTGTACAGCAGAATCAGGAAGCAACAGGGGCAGCGTGAGCCTCCCACGTGTTACTCCTCACCACTGAGAGATCGCGCTGTACAGGTGAAAAGATGCAACAGAATCAGGAAGCAACAGGGGCAGCGTGAGCCTCCCACGCGTTACTCCTCGCCACTGAGAGATCGCGCTGTACAGGTGAAAAGATGCGACAGCTGCCTCCTCGTGTACCGGAGGGGACACGTGATGCAAGGCTTGGTCCACATTGCAGCCGACCAGTGGGAGGCATGGTCTAACAACGTTAGAGATAGGGGAGGGTAGAATTGGATAATACGAAATTGGGATGGGAGAGAAAATAGAAAATGGGGAGAAAAAGTAGATAAAAAAAAAGAATCCCCCTCAATCAAGGAAACTATAAAAGAAGGAAGGGTCATTACATCAGAATACCAGTTCTAGTGAAGCCTGTATTCAAATAAAAAATATACAAGCTATCTGAGGAAACATACATATATACAATATATGAAACGTTAGCTAGTTAATAACGCAACAAATTGCTGATGATTCTGACATCCGAGGTAATAACCTGTTTAAGTGACAGGTCATAAACGAGGAGATGGCTGATCCCATTCAACTCAATGTCGGACAAACTGAACGTTTTCACACTTGGCACCAAAGTGCGATCACGTGCTACATGGTGACCTGTGACCCTTCCTCCTTTTATAGTTACCTTGCTCTCAATACACACACACACACACACACACACACACACACACACACACACACACACACACACACACACACACACACACACACAACACAGTGTAGTTGCCAGAAAAAACAGGGGAAAATATATTCTTTGAGACAAAACGATATTCGCATAAACTATAAAAAAAAATTATAATTTAACGACTATTTGAATATTCGAAAATCAATCCCTACCCTTAACCCAACCCTATAACCATGAGAAGACCAACACTGAAAAACCATTCCTTTACCTTGTGGGGTCCAGCCAATGTCCCCACAAAAATAATCTTGTTTTCATCACACATGGCGACATCTGGTCCCCACAACGGAAGGAAAACAAGGACACACATACATACACACACACACACATACACACACACACACACACACGCACACACACACACACACATACACACACACACACACACACACACACACACACACACACACACACACACACACATACACACACATACACACACATCTGTGAGCTCCTGATCAGCAGCTGTGATGAGGTGTGTGTTCTCAGAGAGATGCAGCACCAGTAGCAGAATGACACTGGGAGACAGAGAGCCCTCAGAGACTCTCATCTCACACACACACACACACACACACACACACAGTCACACACACACACACACACACACACACACACACACACACACACACACACACACACACACACACACACACACACACGTACACACACACACACACACTCACACACACACACACACACACACACACACACACACACACACACACACACACACACACACACACAATCACAGCCAAATACATTGTTGTTATTGTTGCCTCGTAGCCAGGCGTACTTTAGGCTGCGTTCACACTGCCGGTTTTAGTGCTCAATCCTGGTTTATTGCTCAGAACCACTCACAGTCCTGAACTGACCCGCATGTGCAAATGAACAATAAAGAAGATGGACGGAAAGAATTGTGACAAATATCAATCTAGAGTGATGTAAAAGTCGCATGAAAGTCACATGAATGGTAAATGGTAAATGGCTGCATTTTATATAGCGCTTTTATCCAAAAAAACGCTTTAGGATTTCTTCCTCACATTTTTACCCATTCACTCACACATTCACACACCGATGGCGGAGGCGACCATGCAAGGTGCCAACCTGCTCATCGGGAGCAATTAGGGGTTAAGTGTCTTGCTCATATGAGCAAAGAAATCAGAGTTGGGGCCACTTTTACCTGTAGTGTGAACGCAGCCAAAGTCAGGGGGTGTCGTTCACTGTGGGCTTGTGATGCGCACTGAGACATGGATTGTCTTGACACAGAGCCAAAAATGCTTTGAATTTATTGCAGTGAAGGTTAATTTAGGGTCTAGTGATTCAATTGTTGTGGTGGTGTAAAGACCTACTCAGCTGACTCTGTCGCTATTATATTATATTATAATATTAGGGCTGTCAGTTTATCGCGTTAATTAGATTAATTAACACTATGGGTGCCATGGGTTAAATTCATTATATACCATAGGTTGCCGGCTCTATTTGTCTATGGAGAAGTACCCCTTCTTTGCATGGCTATAACTTTTTAAATTCTATTGCTACATTGCCATTATTAGGGCCCATTCAAAGTCCTATATGTATTGTTCATTGTGTAGCAAACGTTAAACTTTTTCATTCACATATTCATACTAAAATATGGTCTAAAGTATAAGTATGTTTTTATCGTTTTCTGTAGCTTTCTCCAGAACGTGATCTATAGCCCCAAATGCATTATATTGATGATGAAATACAGTTTGATGGCAATCGGGGCGATATAAAAAATTTCAATTGGACGTACTTCTAGAATGATCTACGTATGATCTGATGATGACCGGATGGGCGGCGGATCGTTTATAATTCCGTGGGCAGCGTTATATCATTCATCTAGTGTGGGTCATATGTTCATCATAACAGTTTATATGGAATACGTTCAAAAATAACGCTGGATCTTACCGGATCTTCCTCGCGCCGTTGGACGATCAGCGTGGTGTAGACCGTTTCGATTATGGGATGTTTATCCTGATGAACCATTTCCAGCTTGTATAATACTATATACGTCCAAATCATGTTGTTTATCGAGTTATTGGCAATGGATCGCTATTATATTGTGACGAGCCAGAGTCCCGGGACATGTACCGAGTGCCCGGAAGTAATATGGCCGACCAGCACAACCTCCATAGCACTTCCTGTTTGGCGATTGCGCCGATCGGCCACCAGATGGCGCTCCTGAACCGCCAGAGAGATCAGTGGGTCCTCCTGGTGGATCTCAGGCCAGCGGAGGGGAAATATGAATCTGATCACAGATTTTTGAAATATTGATATTAAAGCGTAATACAGCGTAATACTGTACAGCGTCCTTCGGCAACTTGAGCATGGCCGGGAATGACGCTGTAAAGCGTTTCCCGGCAGTCAAAGTGTTAATTACACAGCAAATTATCGCGTTATGAAAATTAACTCAAAATGTATTACAAAAATAAATAAATAAAAAATCTTTAATAGATTTTTATTTTTTATCTCATTCATTCCATAAGAACACATTTACAGATTTTATTTTTTATATGGTCCATTTGCATGTTCTTGGTATCTGATTCTAGGGACATCTATGGATCTCGGGGAATGTATTCCCAGTGTCAG
>NC_140167.1:174989633-175009633 GCF_963971535.1 Notolepis coatsorum
AGGATGCAATTATTACTATGCATGTTATAGTTCAAAGCTCACCAAGTGAACAAGTGCCCATCTTAATTGGCTGCCCTGGAGGGAGTCGCATGGGGTGAGTAGAGGGTGTGCGTATGTAAGGTGTTGGCGGGCGGGGTCTCCATGTGTGTGTGTGTGTGTGTGTGTGTGTGTGTGTGTGTGTGTGTGTGTGTGTGTGTGTGTGTGTGTGTGTGTGTGTGTGTGTGTGCGTGTGCGTGTATGTGTGTGCGTGTGTGTGTGTGTGTCTGTGTGTGTGTGTGTGTGTGTGCACCGTGTGTACCGTGTGTATCGTGTGCATGCGTGTTGTTGTGTAGGTGAGTACACATGCGTATATGCGTGTGTTCCTGTGGTAATTGGAGCCGTGCAGAGGCAGACTAAGCCGACCGCGCCTCTTCCTTTCCAGTGGGTGGGTCCTCGAGTGGTTTCCCTAAACAAGGAGGCCTGTTGAGAGGTGAGTTCCACTGGCTGTTTTGGAGACTTGGGAGGGCGGGTGTGGCCCTGACATCCTCTCTCCACCTCCTCCACCCCACCCTGTGCTACACGCATCTATCACTCTCCTTATCTCCCTTTCTCCACCTCCCTCTCACCCTCCCTCTCTCTCCCACCCTCCCTATCTCTCCTGCCCTCCCCTTTCTCCACCTCCCTCTTTTTCTCACCTCTCCCTCTCTCCCACACTCCCTCTCTCCCCTACACTCTTTATCTCTCCCCTCCCCTCTTTCTCGTTCCTACCATCCATCTCTCTCCCACCCTCCCTCTCTCTCCCCCACCCTCTTTCTCTCTCCTACCATCCCTTGCTCTCTCTCCCAGCCTACCTCTCTCTCCCACGGCCCTCCTTCTCTCTCCTGTCCTCCCTCTCTCCCCCACCCCACCTCTCTCTCCCACCCTCCCCCCTCTCCCCACCCACCCTTTCTCTCTCCTACCATCCACCTCTCTCCCACCCTCCCTCTCTCCCAGCCTATCTTTCTCTCCCACCCTCCCACCCTCTGCTACACGCATCTATCACTCTCCTTATCTCCTTTTCTCCACCTCCCTCTTTTTCTCACCTCTCCCTCTCTCCCACGCTCCCTCTCTCTCCCACCCTCCCTATCTCTCCTGCCCTCCCTTTCTCCCCCCACCCCACCTCTCTCTCCCACCCTCCTTCTCTCTCCTGCCCTCCCTCTTTCCCCCACCCCTCTCTCCCATGCTCCCCCCTCTCTCCCACCCTGCCTCTCTCCCACCCTCCCTCTCTCCCAGCCTACCTCTCTCTCCCACCCTCCCTCTCTCCCACCCTCCCTCTCTCCCAGCCTACCTCTCTCTCACCCTCCCCTCTCTCCCAGCCTACCTCTCTCTCCCACCCTCCACTCTCTCCCACCCTCCCTCTCTCTCCCACCCTCCCCCTCTCTCCCACCCTGCCTCTCCCACCCTCCCTCTCTGCTAGCCTACCTCTCTCCCACCCTCCCTCTCTCTCCCACCCTCCCTCTCTCTCCCACCCTCCCTCTCTCTCCTACCCTCCCTTCTCTCCCACCCTCCCTCTCTCCCACACTCCCTCTCTCCCACCCTCCCTCTCTCTCCCACCCTCCCTCTCTCTCCCACCCTCCCTCTCTCCCAGCCTCCCTCTCTCTCCCACCCTCCCCTCTCTACCAGCCTACCTCTCTCTACCAGCCTACCTCTCTCTCCCACCCTGCCTCTCCCACCCTCCCTCTCTCCCAGCCTTCCCCTCTCTCCCACCCTCCCCTCTCTCCCAGCCTAACTCTCTCTCCCACCCTCCCCTGTCTCCCACCCTCCCTCTCTCTCCCCACTCTTCCTCTCTCCCAGCCTCCCCTCTCTCTCCCACCCTCCCTCTCTCTCCAACCCTCCCTCCTGCCTCCTCCTCCTCCTCCTCCACCACAGTGTGACAGTCAGCAGTGCCTGTCACTGACATCACTCCTCTCCTCCTCCCATCTGTCCATCTCAGAGGTGTCTCTGTTCGCCGGGCGGCGCCCCCACCCCCCCCCCCCCCGCCCCCTCAGCCGGGTGCTGACCGTGGCTCTCTGGTCCTGTCAGTGTGCTTGTAAAGGCCTTTTGTCAAGCGAGGCCGGTGACAATGTCCACCGCGCTGTGACCTGACTGTATAAGGCCGTTCACACCAGGGCCCATAGTACTGATCTAGGATCACTGCTCATGTCACATGACCATAATACACATAGGCGTAGGTTTAGGGGGGGTTACATGTCCCCCTCAATGTTGACAAGAGGTAAATGTGTCCCCCTCAAAAAATATAGCTAATGAATGCCTGAGAGCCTTGCTGCATTATATCCATTATATTTGTGTCAGCTGGTACCTGAATGTTGTCTTTTCCTTTACCTAAATAAAGACATTTCCACCATAAATTGATACAGAAAAGGCACAAATTGTTGCATAAAAGTACACCAGAATGCAGGAAATTAAGTGTCAAAATGTCCAGGGGGGAATTAAAGTGCCCCCCCCCCCCCCCCCGCCCATGTTGAAGCCAAACCTACGCCCTTGCATATATGTATATATATATATACACCTTGCTGAGCCAGTCTGTTCTCAGATCAGCAATCCTACTTTAAGATGCTTGATAAATACAGGCTCAGATCTGAATCGGGCCAAGAACAAGCTAATCGGTGTGGCAAGACAACTGACTGACCTGCCATTCTCACCCTGCATCAGCATCAACAGCAACATTTCTAGTGACCAAAACGAGCCTACAACACCAGACACGACATCCATACTGTCCCCAAGCACTGAGAAAGAGGCTCCTGTACCAAACAGAGAATATGATAGACTGATCCCTGCTCCCTTCTTCCTTCCTGGGATCCGATGACCTGAAACGTGATCACAGGTGACCACGGAAAAGCATGATGTCACTCCTGGGAGCAGGTCAGTTCATGGACATGGGTCTGTCCGAAACTAGAGTGTCTATACAACCGAGGTATACCCGATAGTCGATCAATTCGCCAGGCCTGCATGGGCAAAGACAACCACACCCCACAGCACTGCTGCTGGTCCACTGGTTCACATGCAGTAGAGATCACAGGCATTGATAGACTTTTCCTAAGCTCCTTACTGGGTTTGTGATGGAAGCTTCTATAAATAAAATAGTTAAAATACACAATAACACACCCCACAGAGATCTCCCTACATCAGCCTGTGTGACAGTGGGCGTCGTCACAATGTAATGTGTGAAAGGTATGTCGCATTATATTATTATCGTGAAGGTCTTTGACATGGGACAAGCGTTCGGTGATCACAGAATGTAGTACGGCAACATTTTTTATTGACACTCGAGGGGGAGATTAGCGCCAGACCGCCAGTTGCCGTGAGTGCGGAGTTTGGCTGCGGATACGCACGTGTGACGCGTCGGGGAGCATGAATAGAGAGATCAGCCGGCGTGCCGCATGGAATGCGTTGTTGTCAATCTAAAAAAAATAAAAATAAAAGTGGGTGCAAACCATCTGGGTTTGACACGCACACAACCTGTGCTGAATGGGCATGGATGATTGTCCACCACTAAAACTGAAATAACCCTTCTCTGACATTAGACACAATATGGTTGGTGAGTCTATAGCATATAATAGTGCAGACTTCTAATCAGTGACAGTGGTCCAGGAGGTATAGAGCAGTCGTCTGGTAATCCGGAGGTTCCCGGTTCGATTCCCGCTCCGGCTCCTAGCTCCCGGCGCGGGCAGCGTGTCGAAGAAGCGTCCTTGAGCAAGAAATTGCTCCCGATGAGCAGGTTAGCACCTTGCATGGTCGCCTCCGCCCTCGGTGTGTGTGAATGTGTGAGTGAATGGGTGAAATGTGAGGAACAAATTGTAAAGCGCTTTGGATAAAAGCTGCTAGATATATAAATGCACCATTTACCATTTTACCATCATGAACACAATGCATGCGGCTGGTGCGTTTCCACTCAACAGAAAGCAGACATATAGATGTTCCCTTGGGGGGGTCAGGTCACACTCTCTCCGAGATAACAGGTGGGAGGGAATTAATGTATGAATGGATGAATGGATGAATGAATGAATGAATGAATGAATGAATGAATGAATGAATGAATGAATGAATGGATGAATGAATGAATGAATGAATGAATGAATGAATGAATGAATGAATGAATGAATGAATGAATGAATGAATGAAAACTTTATTTAACAGATTGCAGAATGGGTACAATACAGTACGGCTCAATACAGTACGGGAGCGCCTCGTCAGATCTATAGTCAGTTAAGCACCGGGGGACCGAAATGCCATAGGTTTCTACCTTGATGATGCTGCTCCGGCGGGGGGCCGCCTTCACCGCCTCCAGGAGGATGGTGTCCGCGTCCTGCTGGCCGCCGCCACCGGGGAGGATGACGCCGCTCCGCCGGCCGCGGGACACTCTGGAGGGGGGGATGAACTCCGGGGCCCCGTCGCTGCTGCACAGCTCTTCTCCATAACCGTCGCGCTCGGACATGATGATGATGATGATGACAGAGAAACGCTCAATTTGGAGAAAAAATGTCTGGATAATAAAAAAAATAATAAGAAATCAATCGATCCGACTCATTTCCCGTGAATGAAGTTGGTGTCGGTTGTTGTTTATTATGGGTGCCATTCAAGAGGAGACTTCGGCGGCTCTGTGCGACTCTGTGACCCGCAACAGTCCGACGCTCATCTGTCCTCCTCAGGCGGTTCCGTTAGAGAGAAAATAAAGAATTGCTCGGATGTTCTTCATTAAGCAAAGTCCATGATCACTTTGATTCTCATGTCCAGACCAGTGTCCACCAAGTCCGTCCGATCTAGGCTGACCCAGCTGCGCTGTATTTCGCCGTGGTGGCGGTGCATCCCTCTCTCCCTCCCTACTCCTCCACTACTGTCATGTTTCTCTTCTCTTTGGGGAATCAAACCATCACACACGCACCGACTTGAATGTAAAATTGGTCTTAATAGCAGGGTTTACTCCTGAAAGAATCCGTGCGTGCATTCCCGGGCGGGCGGGCGCGTTCTTCTCCTCCGCGCAACAAGTCTCTCTCTCTCTCCCCTCCACACCCTGCAGGCTCGTCCAAGGTCTCTCTCTTCAATACAAAAATACAAATAAAACAGGTATCGCTATCTCTGTACGTCCCAAATACTTGTTCCAGAAAACGTTGGAAACACCCTTTGTGAAAAGAGTGTTAGAAAACAACCAATTTATTTGGCTACGGGTGGGGTAGATAGATATATAACCAAACTAAACTACAAACCAGTCTGCCAAAGATCCATGTCAAAGTGCAGAAGGGCAGCCAACTCACACCGCGGTAAAGAACGGATCCTTATCCATAATCGTTTTTTGAGATTAAACTGAGCTGCTGCTAATGATCGCTGACTTGTAGTAGTGTGAGCAACAACAGCCGACTTTTGTGGAGAATCAGGAACACAACTAACTGACAGTCGCGCCGCCTCTAGCTCTCCACCCCTCCCCTCAGCTCTCCACCCCCCCCCCCCTCCCTCCCCTCAGCTCCCACACCCCTCCTCCCCTCCCCTCCCCTCAGCTCTCCACCCCCCCTCCCCTCCCCTCAGCTCTCCACCCCCCCTCCCCTCCCCTCAGCTCTCCACCCCTCCCCTCAGCTCCCCCCCTCCCCTCAGCTCCCCCCCCTCCCCTACCGGTGGTGTCGGGGAGTAGCTTATAAACAAGTAGTACATTTTTACAGTAGCTTGCTGGTATAGTTCAGCTGATTTCACATTTACAAAGTTATTGTAGTTGTTAATTCCTTTTTTATTTTTATTTTTTTATTTTTTTTGGTGTAACTAACTACAGACTATTTATCCACTAATGGAGCAATAACTTTGTTACTACATGTGTATAGCTTTTGCAATAAACTCAATTGAGTGGTATATTATGCAGTCATGTGACTTCCTTTTGTATTATTTTGTAATCATGTTGTATTGCTTTGCGTATGAGGATATTACAATTTATATATATATATATTTAATAAAAATAAATAAATACATAAAAGAATTTGCACAACTTTTTCTAAGTAACTTTAGAGGATAGCTTTGCTGTAATAATAATAATAATAATAATAATAATAATAATAATAATAATAATAATAATAATAATAATAATAATAATAATAATAATAATAATAATAATAATAATAATAATAATGCAGGACCTGTTGCAGAGGTCTTTATTCGGCATGCAACGACACTCAATGTTTTAGCGGTACACACACAGCGGTTAGTTTTTAGCACACACACCGGAACACACACGCATGCATTGTCTCTTTAGAATCGCCGATGCGATTTGTCTCTGCGATTACCCATCCCGTCGTCCTTCCCCCCCAAGGGCAGCCGGGAGCAGACAGGCGTCAACGTGAGCCGCGCCAGGGGACCAATCCAAGTGCTCCTGTCCGTCTTCGTCAAGGACGCCACAGCGTTAGCGATCGGTTGTTGTGCATGTTTTTCCATTGGGTTTATCTTATCGGGGGGGAAACCCTTGCGAGCACGGGGAGAACATGCAAACTCCACACAGAAAGGCCTGGGAGATACCCCACCTGGGTACCTGGCATCATGGAAACCTGGTGCCCAAGCGGAAATAGAAACCCTGGACCTTCTTGCTGTGAGGCGACAGTGTTAACCACTACACCACCGTGCCGCCCTGTAGTTCAACTCCTTTCAGTATGAACTAATTGTCTTTTTGCAAAACTATCTTTCAGAGTATAGTTTCCCCAAACACTGCCTCCAAACAACTTTGACTAACTAGGATGGCTTAGAGTAGACGACAGAGTACCTCAACTTGCAATGGGCCTGGTCTACAAGATACACTATACGACTAAGGTACCCATGTACACAGGGGGTGTGCGAGCAGTGCGGTCGCACAGGGCCTCGCGGGAAGGGGGGCCATGCACAAAAAAAAAAAAAAAAAAATTTAGTCATTCGGCAGATGAACTTCGTCAACTCCACGCGGTTGTCTCCATCCTCTTGGACGTTTGGTGAGTTTTTAATGCACTCTATTCTATTCCCGCCGTGGATATATCTCTCTCTTTCTCTCGGGAGCCAAACGGGCCGGCTAGCTGTTGTAGTAGCTAACGGTGTGTGGCCTGGTGTCAGCACCTGGTGCGAGGGAGGTGAGCTTGGTGTTTCATTATGAGAATATCTCCATGCTCAAGTCGGCTATAGTCCGCGAGGGACTTGTTGCCGGCACCGCTATGGTAAACACCACTCTGTAGTGGGACGTGTATTGCCTTCTTTTTCCCTTCTCTCTTCAGATGAGAAGAGGAAAACACAGCGGCTGTCTGAAGTGTTGGCCTGTATTGCTTTTCTCACGTTGTACAGTTTTTCAGTGGTAGCCGCATAGCTTGCTTCTGCGTTAGCTAGTGGTTAGCGATAGCCGGGTTGAGCTAACTGTTAGCCAGTTAGCTGTTTAGCTACGACGTTAGCTGCTCGTTTTCGCTCGGCTGGGAACGTTAGCTTGATGCTATCAGTTAGCCTAGAGTTAGCTGTTAGCTTGTGCTACGACCATTGACATTAGCCGTGAGAATAGCAGGCCCTGGCACTCTGACTACGACATCATCTTTGACAGAAGATGTAGTCGGGCCTGCACCATGACAAGGCTCCGGCCATAGCTTCTTTTTGTCCCGCCAGCGAGAGGCCTTTCGTCAACGTGGAGACCTGTGTTGCGGCCTTTCGCCCTGCGTTCCTTGGTGCAGGTAAGATGTCCATTGGACATTACCCCACTCTTCCTTCCTTCCCCTCCCGAATGTTTTGTTAATAACGATGTTTTTTTCCAGGCAAAACATATGTTACTTCACAACATTTGGAGATACGACATGTGCTGTGTGTGAATTGTCTTGGTCGTTTGTGTAGCTTGGGTAGCGTTGGCCAAAGCTGTGTGTGGCCTGGTGTCAGTACCTGGCTACTCTATTTGCAGTTAGCCTATTTAGCTGATGTCGGCCATTGGCTCCTTGCTACTTTGTTTTCTCTGGTATAGACCCTCTTCTCTTTGGATTTAAGTGTTGATCTTTGTCCTTTTGGATCTATGTATATTCATGTTGCCTTTGTGAAGTTATCTTTTCCTTCTGTTTTGTTCTTCCATTAAAAGTTGAATATCCTTTAGGGGCTCATCTTTGCTTATCTCTCTCATACATGCTCTCTCTCTAACACACACACACAGACATGCTCTCTCTCTCTAACACACAAACACACATGCTCTCTCTCTCTCTCTCTTTCTAACACACAGACATGCTCTATATCTCTCTCTAACACACAAAATTACATGCTCTCTCTCTCTATATTTCTCTCTCTTTCTAACACATATACATGCTCTCTCTCTAACACACACACACAAACAGACATGCTCTCTCTCTATCTCTCTCTTTCTAACACACAGACATGCTCTATCTATCTCTCTCTCTTCAATTCAAAACATTCTTGTATTTCTCTCAGTAGGTATGGGAGTTTTGAGTTATTGTCGATGTTTTCAAAGTCTCTTTGGGTGTTTGCAATTTGTGGGAAGTATGTCTTGGTATAGTGGGCAGGTTGTTAAGAAGTGGAGCTCGGTTTCCACCTCATCTTGTGTGCAGTGGGTCTGTCTTCGCTTGGGAGCCAGGTCTGCCTATGGCGGCCTTTCTCGATGGCTAGGCTGTGCTCGCTGAGTCTGTACCTAGTCAAGGATCTTCAGTCACAGTGCTCAGGTATTCTGCCACTGTGTACTCTCTGTTTAGGGCCAAATAGCATTTAAATTTGCTCTGGTTTTGGGTTGTTTCTTTCCAATGTGTCTCTCTCTCTCTCTCTCTCTCTCTCTCTCTCTGGCCTTGCTCTGGTGCAGCGATAACACTGTATATTGACTGTAGAACGGGAGCTCTCTCTCGCTCTCTCTCTTGCTATATGTTGACTGTATCATGCCCAGCCTCGGGCAGCGCTATTATTTAAGAATATGTTGACTGTATGAAAAAAAAAAAAAAAAATTACCTTTTAGGGGGGGGGGGGGCCTCGCGTTTAAATCTCGCACAGGGCCTCGCATTTCTCCCAGGCGGCCCTGCATGTACATGTCAAAATACTTCCCAAAGGTCAGTGAATACCACGACCACAACACCAGATGGAGCTCCACAAATCATGTTAAACCCAGATTCGGCTCAAACAAGGGACTAAACACGTTTCGCAATTATGCCACATCAATGTGGAACGCCCTACCCAAAGCTGTAAAGGAATGTGAATCCCTACCCACTTTCAAAACCGCTCTAAAAGAGCACCTACGGGAGGCTGCAATTCGAAACTGGCCACCGTAAATGTCCAAACCCCCCCACCCCCTCCTAACAGTCTCCTCCCCTCCGTATGTATATATTCTCTCCCCACCGTATGTATATTTCTCTCCCACCCGCCCACCCCCTCCTAATGTACAGTCTCCTCCCCACCGTATGTATATATTCTCTCCCCACCGTATGAATATTTCTCTCCCACCCACGGTGACCCACCCCCTCCTAATGTACAGTCTCTCCTCCCCATCATATGTATATACTCTCTGTCAGGATCTATGGGTAACAGTACTGTATATTTGCATATCATATATGTCACAAATGTAACAGTACTATATACCTGTATGTCATGTATGTCCCTATGCCATAAATGTCATGATGTCATGTATGTTGTGTGTATGTCATAAATGTCACTATGAATTGAAAATGGGGGACCCTGATGTAAACAAGACAAACGTCTTTCTCTGGTCTGCATCCCCAATTGTATGTATTGAGCCGTACTGTATTGTACCCATTCTCCAATCTGTTAAATAAAGTTCATTCATTCATTCATTCATTCATTCATTCATTCATTCATTCATTCATTCATTCATTCCTCCAAATGATGATTGGCGTGCGCCGCGGCCAATGCGCTCGGGTATTCAGAGACTTGTTGTCCCTGCACGGAGAGCTTGTGGGTGGGTGGGGACCGGTGTAGAGTCGCGCGCTCTGAAATAGCCTGAAAAATGTGGCACCGTTCCAGATGTTCCCGTTGCGATGGGCCGATGGCCAAACCAGGCAACGAGCGCAGGGGGACAGACAGTCCAGACAGCACCAGAGGGACACGCAGGGGACACATCTAACTTTTCAGGGACAGCCGTGGACCAGATGGCCTCGAGGCAACGCAACAACAACAAAAAAAGTGACAGTTTGGCGCACGCACGGAACGACCCGATTTTGGTTCCCTTGGTATGGAGTTGACTGCCTGTTCCCATGGACCCTTGTGAATTAGACTAGAGAGGTCTCTACAGGACTGACTTTCGCCATTACTGGCCAGGCAGCTTGACATTGTTTTGATTTAGAGATACAGGCAACCCCTTAAAACTTGGCAGGCTGTACAGGCCTAAAGCCTTGATCCACATTGTTGAGGTCATGCCAGGACGTGTAACAGGAAGTCCTCCAGTGTTCTAATGAAAGGTCATTATTATTAGGCTATCTATCTGTCATACATGGAAGTGTAGAGGTACATAAGACTGAGGACACATATGGGCCTACTGATGAAAATGCTTAAACAGGTGGAGTTCCAAAGCCTGATGTCCTAATAAATGCAGCCTTGTTTAATGGTGCACTATATGCCATTTGCAGGAGGGGGGGGGGGGCTACATTTTTACAGAGCAAGCAATTTGTTTATAAAACAGGCTATTTATTATACATGTCATTTTTTACAATTATTCTAATGTCATCATAAATCAGAAAATACAATACTTTTGAGGAACTGTGACCAATTGCAATGGAACTGCCTTTGTAAGCATTTGCCTTTCTAAGTAATTTGCTTTTAGTTAAAAAAGAAAAAATTGAAGGTTACAAATGTGAATAATTCTTAATCTGATAAGAATATAGGACAGGCATACATAAGCATTATGCTTATCAAAGACTGTTGACAGTCTGGAATGATTGTGCATATTGTATTGTGTGTGATGTTGACTACCATTACTACAACTAATACCACTACTAAACAACAACAACAATAGTGAAATAACAAGGTTGCCTTCCAGGTAGCCTTCTGACTTCAGCCAGTGTTCCAGGGATCCAATCTTCCTCTGAGCACAGTTTGTTTATTCAGTTATGATGATAGCCATAGATCATTCATACCCCCCCCCCCCCTAACCTTTAGTAGAATTAATTGATGTTCTAACACAGTCCTTGACTCCCTGCTTTGCTGGGCCTCTTGCCTCCCTCTACAGTTGGTATGATGTACTGCAAATAATTAGGCTGGAATTCTCAATGAACGTTGCCCTCCCTTCTCAATGGCTGAGCCTCACGAAGCTGCCATGACATCATTTAGGTTTGAGTTCAGACTAGAGCGTTGTCCTTCCGGTCGCAGGCAGCCGGCTGTAATGTGGAAACCTTCGAGCCGTTAACCGAGCTAACCAGCTAACGTTAGTGCAGCTTAGCTAGTGAAACATCCTGAGATATACGTCAAGGATATTATACGGGTCGTTGAGCCGTTATTATACGTACGTACCTGTCACATGGTGCTTATCTGATAGTAGGAGATTCTATGTGATCCAAGATGGTGGAATAAAGAAACACAAGCGAAAACAAGCTCCTGTCTTTACTAGATAATGATAAAGACACAAATACAATATGGTGTCGACTGTGGAGCTGCCGGATGAGAAAGAAATGTGAGATGTGAAGGAGAAACGTAAAGTTATGTATATAACCAAGTTCTGTGAGTTATGGTGCGCTCAGCACCAGTTGCACTGTACTTCACTTCGTGCACATGCACTGAATAAAAAATTCCACCATGTACCTTTACATCCCAATATTCGTCTGGCCACACCCCCATCCGCTTACCTTCATAAGCAGGTGTGTGGTCACCTACTCGCCTCCTTCCCAAACTTTCACCATAAGGCGAGATCAAGGGCCGCAGCGGCGTCCTGGTGCTGAGCGCACCATAACTCACAGAACTTGGTTATATACATAACCTTACGTTCTGTTTCGTTATGGCTTCGCTCAGCACCAGTTGCACAACAGGAGCTGAGCGGGAGCCATAGCCCGACAAATGTACCCCGCTGAGGCCCCCCACAACCATCAGACCGGGGAGGACCGAGCCCCCCGACCCTCCCTAATGGAGGATACCCCCCCTATTGGAGGCTTACGGGAGGGAGACGGATCCGACCGTGCGAAGAGGAACTCAAGCAACTCAACGCACAGGGTGAGCAGACCGTTGCTTGACCCCACGACTACACACACGCACAACCTGCATGCCACCCGGGAACGAACAGAAGGAACAAACCTCGTTACTGCCCCCAAAATCACGGAGTCAAGAGCAACCCAACCCCGTGGCAAGGCCGTAGCAGCGGAGCGCGAAGGAAGACCCAGACCCACCGAAGGGACTGGATCCCCTGGAAAAAGGGGGCCCGGAGAGGTCAATGACGCCAGGCATCAAGACCCCACCAGGCGGTCACTTAGTGACACCGCCCCCCACATCGCCAGCGTATTCGGATAAGGCCCCTCCAAGAGCGGGCCCTTTCCCCCCAATAGCACACCCCCTGGCACACTGACCATGCAGAACAGGCAGTCAGCATGGCCGTAAGCACACAAAAAGGTTAACCAACGGAAGCAGGCAGCGCACCGGGGAAACCAGGCAGCAGGCTGTAACCTGAGCCTGGAGCACTGCAAACGAGACAGGCGCCAAAGGAGTCAGCTGAAAACAGCCCCCCCGGCGGAAGGGGCGTATGCTGGCATTGTTGATCACCATGACAAAGCCTCCATTAAAAAAAAACCACCCAGAGGGGTCGAGGCAGAGAAGGCTGACATGATTGGCAGACGTCATGAACGTGCAGGGGCACACTCAACCGGGTAACCCGGGAGTTGACTCTGCTCCAACACACCAGGGAATCAACCACCCTCTTGGTACCATATGCGGTGGTTGTTCCTATAACCCCTCAAGAAAAAAGGGTTATCCCAGGCCTACGGTATCAACGAAACTTTACTTCGGACCGGGCCCGGCGGCTCGAGAAGCACACAGGGTTACCAGAGGAGGTCCAGAAGACCACCCCAACAGCCCTCTCTTCGCCATGTGTGAGAGAGGAGCGAAGAAAAGAGAACCAGCCCCTTATGATAGTGTCAGGTACAAAAGAGTACCCAACAAGGGTCTCCATAACGCCTAACCTTGTGACACCCCGGGCCGACCCAGCATTTTACCCCCTGAAAAAAGCCCAAGTCCCTCAGGGTACCAGAACAGCAGATCCGCATCCCCGGCGGACAACGGGTTAACTGACCTGGACCAGCGTGACCAGAACCAGTCCCGTGCCCTAACCACGCCGACATGCCTACTCCGGGAGAAGGGGCAGATATGCGTGTCGATCTAAAAACATGAAAAGAGGGCGCCACCCAGACGGGCCGGTGTGAACCGTGCTCGGTGGCCCACCCCAAGGGCGTGAGACCCCTCTAGCTATGTTCTGATCTATTCCGTTAACATCCCCCAGATATGAACGAGAATCCATCGAGAACCAGTAACAGGTTCTCGGAAGAGGAAAAACCTCCATCCTAGTTGCTTCATAAAAACGCTGTTTTAACAACAAGCAACCAAGGCGTACTAGCTACCCGCATGATTCTTATCAGAAACACCCCGAGCTAGCACCATGCATGCGTCGGGACACAACCACATCAATGAACAGGCTCATTTAGACCCCTCATTGAATCATCAAGGCGCCTGGGAGAACGACAAGAAGGGTGTGGTGCTTCATATACTCCACACTCTTTTATTAAAAAGAAAATAAGCACCGACTGACATGAATCCCATTTGACACAGCTGAGGATAAAAACTGTTCACATTTTTATATCCTGTCACCCCCACCACAGAGGATAGACGGAACTCCCCAGAGAGACTTCCCACGTGAGTCATAGAGTGAAAAAGCCATGGTAATCTTGAGTCATGTGACCAACCGACTCAAGTTACACATATATCGAGCGTAGTGGAACCGTAAGTCCTACGCTCTATCCCGACACTTTGACAACAACAGACCGTACATACGGGTCTAACTCACGGAAGCCATCGTCAATAGCAACGTGCGTAGTGACGTATGCTATGACGGGGGGAAACCCAACACTCAACGCCTGTTAATAGGAGCAGAGTCAGGGAAACCCTCCCCCCCACCCCCCTCCCTGCCAAGTCGCCTAACGGCTTGGCCCTGACTGGACTGACAAGAGATGAATAAACCCCCTGACCAATCAGAAGAGGGAAGGAGGGGTTTATTTGGTACCCCCTCACAAGCCCTTCCCTTGCATACAACAACAACTTTAGCCACACGATACCTTTAGTAGCAATGCTAATGAATAGCGCAAGCTAATACAATGCATGCTAACCACAGACAACTGTGAACAGGGTTTACAACAAAACCAAGTCGTGTGTGTGTGTGAATCCTACACCCGCATCCATGTTGAACATAGAAAAACACTGATAGAGAGAGCGAGAACGGCTGAGCCGTGGTACGTGTTCAAACGAGCATTACTGCAAAACCAACACAACAGTGTTGTAGCTCAACATCACTTGTGTAAGCAACAGAACATACAAGTAACCTCTACCTTTATGTGGAGACTCAGGCCGAGGTAGAAAAAACCCTTTTTTCAACCGAGTGTAGGCTGCAGGCCTTGCTTAAGCTCTTAACATGAACGTAACCCTCCTATCAACCCATACTAGTGAAGATTCACACTTTGCAACCCCATCATATGTTTGGTGAAGAAACACACAGTTTGTTAACAAAAAATACAGTCCCCCTTTAGAGGGGACTCTTTATTTTCGAACAAATTATAATATGGTAGGGCCGGGAAGGGAAAAACAGAGGGGGCCGCAGGGGAAAAAAGTCACTGGGTCTAGCGGCACCTGCCGCCTCGAGCCGCTTGGGATTTGCCACCCCGGGGAGCACCGGAGGGACGGTAAGCAATCGGCGGCTGGTCTCGACGGTCCCTACCGTCGCCTCCGGGCGTAGATGGGCCGGCTGTAGCGGAGGCGCCCTCTCTCCTCCTGGCCTTCTTCTTCAAAGGACCAGCAGTGGCGGTGGTGGCAGCAGCAGCCACGGCGGAAGACGATCGACGACGTGGCAGCCGTCTGACTCCACCGGCGACATCGGGAGGGGGAAAATGAGGTTGGAGCACGGAGCGCTCCTCCTGCATCTCTCTGCACGTCGAGGTCATCAACTGCAGGGCCTTCCAGAATAGTCCAGCATCGGAGAGGGGTGCCGTCAGAAGTGGAAGCCTCTTCTTCTCCGGCACACGCGCCTGCTCCAACCAAAGATGGCGCTGGACCAGAGTTGCCAGGGCGCGCACTTTCCCAGCGGCTATGGCCTGCGGCTGAGTCAGATGCAGGATAGCTCCTGCCGCCTGGGCGAGCTGGTCATGTTGTACATCACTCAGCTCCATGCCGCCCGTCAATATCCCGGACATGAATCTTTCCAGCTGCGCGATGTTAGACGCGGCAGCTAGAGATTGTGTTCCGGAGATAAATGACTGGTCACTCCAGTATGCCAACCGCCTCGCCGATTTCCCTTGAGGAACCGGCTTCTGTAACGGCTCCCACACCACCTCCGGACAAAGGAGCGCGGCCATCGGCCTATCAAGCCGCGGCACGCCCTCCCTCATACCGTCGACCAAACCCGCCACCCGCGTGACTTGCACATAGGCGGGGGTGAGGCCTATGATGTGGGAAACCACCTGGCCCTGACGAACATAGGCCGCCATTGAGGGGGAAAATGGGTAGACAACGTCTACCCCTCTCACCGGGCGACGCTGCCATAAATGACCTATGAGATCATCAGGGACAGGAACAGGCAGTGGCTGCGGCAGCGGCACGCCGTTTGCGACTGCCGCCACCGCCATGAGCTCGGGAAATAAAGCCCGCAGTTCCCCCTGCAGACTTTCCTCCACCGAGCCCGCATCCCTCACATACAGCAGGCTTCCACTGGTCAAGGAGCCACACTCCGATGTGGCTGATAGCAGGGCATCCCGCCGACGAGTCAGAGGTTCTTCTCCAACGTCTTCAAACGAGGCGCCCCAAGGAGACATCTCACCCCCCTCCAGTGTTACCTGGGCGGGCGGGGGAGCTGTCTCCACCGGGCCTTCAAATAAGAACCCGTCCGCCTCTACCATGTAATCCTCTGTTTCCATCGGTCATGTAGAGACCGACGCATCCTCACTGGGCTCCATCAACTCACCAAAACCGGGCCGTTCGCGTCTGCAAGCCACCATCTTGCGACGGGAGCGAGCCGACGCAAAAAGTTTGCGTCTCAAATCCCCTGGAACCAAGGGAACTGGCCGCCCAACAGCGGACGATTCCTCGGAAACAGAGGAACCAGAGCCAGAACCAGGCCATCGCACAGGCGACGGCACCGGTGCACCAGCTCCTTGGAGAGGCAAACTACCCATCGGACGCCTACCCAGCGTGGCTGTCAACCACGAGAGAGGCAACAGCCCCGCTCCAGGACGTACGACGGAGGCGGAAATGGATAACCGCTGGTGAAGAGTGGCGAACACGACTCTCCGGAGTAGACATTATGACTTAGGTTTTTCTATCGAATATATGAGAGAAGAAAAAAATAAGCACAATGTAAACACGTCTCAACTTTCTTCAGCTAACAACCTCGTCAAGTGGGGATCTACCGAAGGCACTTCCTTGTGGTGAAAGTGAAGAAGGAGGCGAGTAGGTGACCACACACCTGCTTATGAAGGTAAGCGGATGGGGGTGTGGCCAGACGAATGTTGGGATGTAAAGGTACATGGTGGAATTTTTTATTCAGTGCACATGCACGAAGTGAAGTACAGTGCAACTGGTGCTGAGCGAAGCCATAACGAAACAGAACGTGCGTTAGAGCCGGCTGCCTCTGACCGGATGGACGGTGCTCTGTGAAACGCTGTGAACTCTTGGAGAAGATGAACCTAGATGACATCATGGCGGCTATTGATGTTGGTGACCCCTTGACCTTTGCTCTAGCACCCCCCATCAGACCAAACTTTATACTTTCACCCGTTAGTCGTACAGTCACAAAATGTGCTGTGAACATTCATGACCCCTAGAGGGACAGGCCTGTTGATTTAGGTGACCCTGTATAAGTGCAACCATAGCTTATTATAGTTAACTGAAACAAAACTAAAAGCTAGGTGGGAAACATTGTGAACATTTTAGTTAAAAACGACTTTTAAAAAAAAAAGTATTTGGGGGTAAAAATGTTCAACAGCAAGCATGTGGAGGCATTGGTGCATATTATGTTCATTGAGACTGATATCAGTTGCCTTCACAAAGTGATGTGTTTTTATTACACAATACCTTCTGAACTTCTTAAATCTTGCCCCTGACAAATACTATATTATTATAAAAAAAAATATTATAATACTGAAACTAATACAAACTAAACTAAACTTTTATTTTAGACAATAAAACCAAACTGAAACTAGCAAACGCACTCTGGAACCTAACTGAAACTAAACTGAATTGAAAACAAAAATGAAAAAAACAAAATAAAAATAAGAAACAAATGGAAAAATACAAAACTATAATAACCCCGGCACAACCATGTGGATTTATGGACTATTCATTTATGTCATCTACCCAGTAAAATGTTGCATGTGAAAGTAACGGCAAAGTGGGGAGATTGTTAGGCCCTGGTGGAGGTCTGCCTCCTCGGTCCGTGTACGTTTTGATAGTTCGTTTTTCGTTTCAAAAGGAAAAACGAAAAAACGAAAAAAAACGGAAATACGAGGTGTTTCCTATTTCCGTTTGAAACCAAACTCGAAAAAACTGGGGAAAACTGAAATACGGACCTGTTTTTCGTATTTTGGTATCAGAATCAAATGAAAAAAACGAGTCAATAATGGGCCGTGTACGTTTTGATAGTTCGTTTTTCGTTTTTGATGTGAAGAATGGAGAACGGAACCACGTGACAAGTACATTTTTCAATGTAAAATCCATGCACAATCTAACGTGAACGAATATGTATAACGTTATGAATAAATACAGTATAGTTGTAGTAGCAGTAGTAATAGTAGTAGTAGAAGTAATAGTAGTAGTAAAGGTAGCAGTAGTAGTAGTAATATTAGTGGTAGTAGTAGTAGTAATAGTAGTGGTGGTGGTAGTAGTAGTAGTAGTAGTAGTAGTAGTAGTAGTAGTAGTAGTAGTAGTAGTAGTAGTAGTAGTAGTAGTAGTAGTAATAATAGTAACCAATGATACACTGCAACGTTAGGCTATCACTATGAATTGAAAATGGGGGACCCTGATGTAAACAAGACAAACGTCTTTCTCTGGTCTGCATCCCATAACGTTTTCATTCATTCATTCATTCTATACTGTCGATAATGACGCTTACCAAGACGTCTGAGCAATCCTCCACGATGGACTGTACAAATTGCGCATAGAAATTAGGCATATGTATTGCACTGATGAAATACCGGAGGCTACTAATGCGCCAAAATACCTAGATTATATTACGATTATTTTTCTGTTGATCAAATAAAAAGCCTGCCTACTGCAAATCAATATGATTTGTCGACCATGTCACGGCTTATTGTGGTCTGCATCCCCTGAGCTGTACTGTATTGTACCCATTCTGCAATCTGTTAATAAAGTTTTCAATCACACGGACAATAAATATAATGTCTAAATGAAATGCACAAAACAAAAAATGTATATGTATCATAACGTTACCCTGGTATAGATCTGTATGCATGTATTTATTCATAACGTTATACATATTCGTTCACGTTAGATTGTGCATGGCTTTTACATTGAAAAATGTACTTGTCACGTGGTTCCGTTCTCCATTCTTCACATCAAAAACGAAAAACGAACTATCAAAACGTACACGGCCCATTATTGACTCGTTTTTTTCATTTGATTCTGATACCAAAATACGAAAAACAGGTCCGTATTTCAGTTTTCCCCCGTTTTTTCGAGTTTGGTTTCAAACGGAAATAGGAAACACCTCGTATTTCCGTTTTTTTTTCGTTTTTCCTTTTGAAACGAAAAACGAACTATCAAAACGTACACGGACCCTCCTCCTGACTTTCTCCTAGGTTTCAATTAAACCGTTTGAATGCAGTTGTGACTTTGTTTAAAACCTCACTTTCCCGTTCCCTAATATTTGAAGGTGCTCGAGTCACTACACCTTCACTCATGAGCAACCTGTGGAATGTCGTACGTCGGTGACGGCTATTAGCGCGCGGGTCCCACCGGTAGCACCTCCCTGTTGGAATGTGTGGCAGTGGTGGTGCACATTCGTGGAAAATAGGGATTTGTCGTTTCTTGTGCTGAGCTGGAGTGGAGTAGCCTTGAGAAGAATTTGCCTGGGGTCCCAGCCCGTAGCAATAGCGGTTTTGGTGGAATTGCGTTGCTGGCAACAGCTTGGACTCACGTCTACTCCCCCGACAGCTGTTATTATTAGCAAACGCTGCAGCAGGAAGTCAACTTAAATGTTTGAAATGTTTATTCAGTTATTTAGTCCATTTAACGTTAGTTGAAACCGTGGGCCCTAATAGTGTCTGCCACAGAATATGCTAATAGAAAACAAATTATTGTTCAAATTGTGCTCTGTAACTGCAGTGTGTTTATCAGTGCCATACAAACCTAAATTAGATTCTGCTCTGCCCCTTTGCTCTTCTGCGCTAATATGTGTACATCATGTAATTCTGTATTGGGATTTTTGTCAAGTCATAATAAAGAATGTACTCCCCTCAGAAGAATGTACTCCCATCAGTACCTCCTGGATCATGTTAGGTGCTGGAGTGCGTATCACTCTATCTCCTGGATCATGTTAGGTGCCAGAGTGCGTATCACCCAGCCTCCTGAATCATGTTAGGTGCTGGAGTGCGTATCACCCAGCCTCCTGGGTCATGTTAGGTGCCAGAGTGCGTATCACCCAGCCTCCTGAATCATGTTAGGTGCCATAGTGCGTATCACCCAGCCTCCTGGGTCATGTTAGGTGCCAGAGTGCGTATCACCCAGCCTCCTGAATCATGTTAGGTGCCATAGTGCGTATCACCCAGCCTCCTGGGTCATGTTAGGTGCCAGAGTGCGTATCACCCAGCCTCCTG
>NC_140167.1:175014633-175039633 GCF_963971535.1 Notolepis coatsorum
TATTCGATCTACATTCTGTATAGGAATGAGTGAGAAAGTGAAAACCATAACTGACCTTTATGGGTGGAGAAGGGGGTTGGGGTGCAGCAGTGAACTGTCTGTGTGTTATTTGACCCCCTGTGCATGTTATAGTTGTATATTAGTGCCCAACACACACTAAACATGATTCAACTTAGTTTTAAATCGCCATCACATGTCTCTGGGGGATTACACTAGTCAACTCATGTCAAATCAGAGGAGAGGTTGCATTATTTCAAGAGAATTTGGTCAAGTCCTCCCATTGAAAATGTTTTCTCTATATTCGGGGTCCTCATGGGGTGGAGCCTGGAGGCCGTGGCTGTCGGGACTGGGGCGGATGGGGTCTCGGACTCGGAATGTTTTTCACTTTATAGATGTAAATATATATAAATAGTTTATTTTTATAAAAAAGTATGGATTTAATTTAATATAATTTAACTGTTATGTCTTATTCTGTCTGTTAATTATATTATTAGTATTATTGTTACTGTATTGTGTTGTGTCTTGTTTCATGTGGAAAAAGGAAAATAAAGAAAAATGTGATCACAAGAAAAAAGAAAATTTAAATTTTTAATAAGCATGCCATGTGATGTTTGCAGATTAAAAATTATTTGTAAAAAAAAAAAAAAAAAAGTATTTAAAGGGGCAGTACACCCACAATTAAAAAAAATCTATCCATCCAGATATTTTCGGTATGATTGACCTAGTTTTGATCTTGTTGTGAGCAGTTTCATGCAGGAACTATTTTCTACTATGGGGGGTGTAGTTGTTCACAACAGGGTCTGTGGATTATCTTGAGTAACCGGGTCATGATTTCTGGAAAGAGACTTTGATTTTGAGTTTTTCAAATGTATTTATTTCAATGCTTTGAGCACCACAAACCAAGTGCCAATGCCATTCAGCTCCATTGTATTGGTTTGATGACAGATATCTCTATGGCCAGGCATGCGTTGTTCATGGGACGGGGTAGCACGGTGTGCAAGCTCACTCGCTATTTGCATATCAATAGCTCCGGTCGTCAGGTGTGTTAAATACGTTCTCAGACACATTCACACCTAACTTGTTGTGAAGACGTGTTACATTCCATTCGTAGAGGCAATTAGGCACTGTCTTTAGTCTGTGCCCAAGCGAGGGGACATTAAATGCGCATTCGCGGGAGCGCGCGCACGCGCCGGGAGCGCGCGTGCACGTGGTGCGTGTCACCCCAGATGATTTCAATAACGCACCACTGTCTATGGCAGATATCTCCAAAACTAGGCGAATCACACCGAAACAATCTGGGTAAAATACGTTTGTTTTTTGTTAAAGATTTAGGTGAACTTCCCCTTTAATTAAAGGCCCAATCTGTGATCAAAATGGATAAACAGAAGGGTAAACAAATATATGAATGGAGACATGTTTTCAATCTCTAGTTGATTAACGAAGGGTTATGTATATAACCCAGTTCTGTGAGTTATGGTGCGCTCAGCACCTGTCTGCATAGATCTCGCTTCAGCGTATATACACTGAATAAAAAATTCCACCATGTACCTTTACATGCCAGCATTCATCTGGCCACACCCCCATCCGCTTACCTACATAAGCAGGGGTGGGGCCACACACTCATCACCTTCCCAACAAATTTCACCACAATGAAAAATCAAGGGCCGCAGCGGCGTCCAGGTGCTGAGCGCACCATAACTCACAGAACTGGGTTATATACATAACCCTTCGTTCTGTAGCGTTATGGCTTGCTCAGCACCTGTCTGCATAACAGGGGCTGAGCGGAGCCATAGCCCGACGAATGTACCCCGCTGAGGCCCCCCACAACCATCAGACCGGGGGAGGACCGAGCCCCCCCGACCCTCCCTAATGGAGGATACCCCCCCTATTGGAGGTTCACGGGAGGGCGACGGATCCGACCGTGTGAAGAGGCACTCAAGCAACTCAACGCACAGGGTGAGCAGACCGTGGCTTGACCCCACGACTACACACACGCACAACCCGCATGCCCCCCGGGAACGAACGGAAGGAACAACCTCGTTACTGCCCCCAGAAATCACGGGGTCAAGAGCAAACCCAACCCCATGGCAAGGCCGTAGCAGCGGAGCGCGAAGGAAGACCCAGACCCACTGAAGGGACTGGATCCCCTGGAAAACGGGGGCTTGGAGAGGTCAATGACGCCAGGCATCAAGACCCCACCAGGTGGTCACTTAGTGACACCGCCCCCCACATCGCCAGCGTATTCGGATAAGGCCCCTCCAAGAGCGGGCCCTTTCCCCCCAATAGCACACCGCCTGGCACACTGACCCTGCAGAACAGGCAGTCAGCATGGCCATAAGCACACAAAAAAGGTTAACCAACGGAAGCAGGCAGCGCACCGGGGAAACCAGGCAACAGGCTGTAACCTGAGCCTGGAGCACTGCGGACGAGACAGGCGCCAAAGGAGTCAGCTGAAAACAGCCCCCCCGGCGGAAGGGGCGTATGCTGACGTTGTTGCATGACAAAGCCTCCATTAAAAAAAAACCACCCAGAGGGGTCGAGGCAGAGAAGGCTGACATGATTGGCAGACGTCATGAACGTGCAGGGGCACACTCAACCGGGTAACCCGGGAGTTGACTCTGCTCCAACACACCAGGGAATCAACCACCCTCTTGGTACCGACGGTGGTTGTTCCTATAACCCCTCAAGAAAAAACTCCAAAACACACCTGCAGGCATACACTGGCTATACCGCAGTACAAGTGTTTCAGTTTTCAAAAAAGTGTTATCCCAGGCCTACGGTATCAACGAAACTTTACTTCGGACCGGGCCCGGCGGCACGGGAAGCACAGGGTTACCAGAGGAGGTCCAAGACCACCCCAACAGCCCCCTCTTCGCCACGCGTGAGAGAGGAGCGAAAAGAATGGATGAATTTTTCCCCCCGAAAAAAGCACAAGTCCCTCAGGGTACCAGAACAGCAGATCTGCATCCCCGGCGGACAACGGGTTAACTGACCTGGACCAGCGCGACCAGACCAGTCCTGTGTCCTAACCACGCCGACATGCCCACTCCAGAAGAGGGGGTAGGTATGCGTGTCGATCTAAAACATGAAAAGAGGGCGCCACCCAGACGGTCCCCATTTAGACCGTGCTCAGTGGCCCACCCCAAGGGCGTGAGACCCCTCTACCTATGTTTTGATCTATTCCGTTAACATCCCCCAGATATGAACGAGAATTCATCGAGACAACCTAGTAAACTGGCGCTCGGAAGAGACAAAACTCCATCCCAGTTGCCCTATAAAAACGCTGTTTTAACAAGCAACCAAGGCACACTTAGCCCCTGTGTGATTCTTTAACAGAAACACACCGAGCCAGCACTATGTATGCGTCGAGACCCAAACACATCAATGGATAGTCTAGCAAGACACCAAACATTGTTCCTCCAAGTCGCCTGGGAGAACGACACGGAGCCGTCGTGCTTCATGTACCTTCCTCTTTTTATTCAAAAAAGAAAGAACACAGACTGACATGAATCCCTCGTGACGCAGCTGAGGGTAAAAATTGTTTACATTTTTACATCCCACCACCCTTCCATAGGGAGGAGACGGAAATCCCCAGAGAGACTTCCCACGCGAGCTGTATAGATTGAAAAGAATATATTGCAACATTGAGCTATGTAAAATTTGGGTTAGGGCTCTCCGATGAGGAGGCACTGAACCAATACACACTCAATAATCGAATTGAATCGAATACACACACAATAGAGCAGGACTCCTATTTGAAGTTCTACTCACCTTGACAATCTGAGGAGGAGGCTCTGAACTCTGAGGAGGCTCCCTCACAGGGAAGGAGAGTCCTAACTCACAGAAGGCCCGAGTAGGAGCTTCGTGAGGAGGAGCTCTGACAACTCCCTGAAACAGATCCATCATATGGACCTGAACAACTCACGGAAGTCTTACCAACAGAGACGCGCACAGTGACGTACTCTATGGCGGGGGGATTTCTGCGGTGCACATGACCAATCTTCCAGGGCGTGGGACCAGGAAACTCCCCCCCCCCCCCTTCTTACCCTGTAATGTGCCGAACAGCAACGTGACAGGAACCTTGAAGGACAGGAGGTTTTAACCCCTGCCCATCAAAAAGGGGAGGAAAGGATTACCAGTGCACCCCTTTACGACCCCACACCCATGATACGATGTAATGACAAAAAAGAGCATGACACAGTCACAGTCAGCTACATGAAGTGTCTAACAGCTTCACACAGCTCATGTGCTAACCTGCTATCTGATTTTTACTAAGGAAAAAACACAGAATAGAGAGGGCCCCCTTAAGAGCCCCGGTACCAGACTTACACATGTGCTTCTGTGGCCAAACCTAACCCAGTTGTAGATCACAAGACACACACAACCCTTTATCACCACAAAAAATGGCAAGTACACTCTTGCTACAGAGGAACGCCGTTTTTCATAATGAGAGAATACAGAATCCTCGATTATGTATCGGCCACAGGCCTTGCTAAGCACACACGATAAGCGACCAAACAATCTTTTCTTTAGGAAAATATAGTTTCTCAAGCGGTTAGCACAACCCCAGCAATTAAGCTGAGGGTTACATCGTATCCCCACAAACACAGTGACCAATGTTCCCCCCGCGCGCACATGGCAATTTTTTTTTTTTTTTTACATTTTTTTTTTATTCAACAAACATGACCATGTTCACGTCTTAAACTCATACTGAGGCCTTAGTTTTGGTTTTAAATTGCATATCATCATTCATTTATTTATTGTCACACAGAGCAGAAGAATTTTGCCAAAACAAACCAATAGTATCCAGCTGCAGAACGGCAGACCAGCCACACTCTCAGACCCAAACGCATTTCCTTTGATTTAATTATACATCAAATGATTTATGTCAAGGATTGCAATGCCTCGCTTGAATGAAGTTAACTTTTCACCTGGATAACATTAACATTCAGGGTGAATGTAATGTGAGAAATTGGGATAAAAAAGAAATATATATATATATATATTATTTTTATTTATTTATTTTATTTTTCTGATCGGATCGGGAAAGATCGGTATCGGTAGATACTCAAAATCACATGATCGGGATCGGATCGGGAACAAAAAAATGTGATCGGGACATCCCTAACGGTAACCTGTTGCGTGTGACGTTACCAAGAGAAGCCCCGCTTTCAGTGCTTTGTGGGCAGCGCTACTGCACACTCACACAGACACACACAACAGATGAGGAAGTGGACAGATCCGACCAGCATTGCTGGCTCCTCACAATGCAAACGCGAAAATGTACATTACAGATGAACTGCAGAGAAAATTTCCAATTTATCATCCCGGTCGAGACTAATTGGAAGCGGAGTGCAACGTGTGCAAAGCTTGACCATATGTTTATGTGTCTAATAAAGGTGCTGGCGATCTCAAAGCTCACATGGACACAGCAAAACATTACAAACAAAGCAGTGTGAGGCGAGAGTTTGATGGCAAAGTTGACCAAATTGATTGAAGAATGCAGCTATACAGAGAGAGAAAGAAAATAATTGAAAACTATTTTGATGCCTCAAAATGATGTTTTGGTTTGATAAGATGCTTATGATACAATCATAAGGATTATGTGTGTAATAAATTAGTTTAGTACACTAATTGCAACAAATCTGAAACTGCATAGTGCACTTTTAAATTAGTATCTTTGTGAGGTTACTGTTTTATAATTTACATTACATTGAAAAGATAAAGATATATTTTTTAAAGCTGGATTTTCTAATACAGAAGAGGTATTATTTAGAACATTACATCATATTTTTCTTGTTATTTATTTTGTCCAGTAAGACTTGAAAATATATATTATTTTGTCATAGGTTGATTTAGTTATTTTCTTGAGATTTGTCAGATAGATTACTTTAGGCATAATACAGCATGTTGAGTAACTTTGGTTATAGAAAGATATTATTTTGTTATATAAAATAATATAAACAATAATTTTATATCCATACAGAGGAGGTATACTTTAAATATATTATAATGATAAGGCATCTTTGAGTAAACTTTGATTAAGTATCTTGAGGCTGAAGGCAGAGTGTCCTCTTTTAAAAAAATCACAATATGGTCACCCTTGAAGTCGCATTATAATTCACTTAATAAAATAATGACTAGTCAGCCTCCTAAAAACAAAAGTTAGTGACACGACTCACACCGCCGCCGCCAAAGTAAGGACTATGCTCTGTATCGTCAATCAATGGTCAAATAAATATTTGATTAAGGAATATATATGCCTTTTTGTATTATCAGCAAAATGTATATATTTTTATGTTAGACATTAAGGGAAATTAAGATTCTCAGATTTTTTACAAACCGCCGCTTATCAACTAACCGGTTAATCGGCAGGTGACGTATGTTGCTCAGTAGTTGCTGATGTCTGCTCAGGAGGTTTGAGTGTTTGCTCAGACCAAAAAATAATTAGAGGGAACATTGACAGTGACACAATATATTGTAAACAACATGTCTGAAAGGAGGGTGGGGAAGCCCCAGGGAAACCGGGGGGATCACCCCTCCTACCTTACCCTTGATACGGCCAAGTTGAACAGGTAACCCTGTTAATATGTGAACACACTATTCATTGTCATTACAGGCTGAGAAAAGAATTCATTCTTCACTCATATGTCACTAAGCATAGCTTTAAAGGTTAATTAACCCCCTTAGTTGTGAGTTCACGGTACCTGAACACACATGATGTTCTCAACACAACTAACCAGATCATTTTTACACATGTAAAACAACAACCCGATTTGTATGGAGAGAGAAGCTATACCAGTGACAAGACAATTCACACACAACACGCGTCGTATCCTAAATGTATTGCAGCAACACCCGTTTTGGAAAACATCGTTATTACAAAACATTTAGAAGGGAAGGAAGAAGAAGTGTTTAAGGTCCGGTCGGGACCTTTCCTACCCTGAGCGCAGGCCAAGCGAACTGCAATCTGGCTAACGGGGCACCGACGTTGAACACAGTATTCCTGTGTTGACAACGAGGGCAGCGTCGCTGCGCCACCCAGCCGGTACGGTTCTCCATGTTGACGCAGTCCTCGCTGGCAGGGCTCCCGGTGTAGGTTCGACTAACATCCTCTGTCAAAGATGACGTCGTAGTCAGAGTGTTTTAAGGCATGTTATAGTCATAGCAATGTTCAACAGTGTAGCATCAAGCTAACAGCCTCTCTCGACTGATAGCACCAAGCTAACGTTTCCTAGCCTAGTGACACAACGGGCTAGCGCCGCAGCTAACAGCTGACTGGCTAACAGGTAGGCCACAACTAGCACGCAAGCTAAGCAGCTATCACCTGAACTGTACAAAACGCCATAACAAGCCACACTTCAGACAGGCCGCCGTCTGAAACCCTCCTCATCCTTTAAGAGAGAAGAGAAAAAGAGATGTCAACACAGTTTACAACAGTGATTTTACCAGACATCCGGCGGAGCCAGCACAAGTCCCATCTGGGCTGCAGCCGACTTGAACATGGATCTTCCGATAACGAACATCCATGCCCACATTTCCTCGTTAGGGTATACTCTCATTTGTATATGAAAGATGGGGCCTGCACGGGACAGAGAAGCATCCGCTTGTCCAGAGAATCCTGGGATCACCAGTTCCTGGTCACGGCCCACTAGTTGACTATAATGGGCTTCAGACCAAGATCCCCGCCGTCGCCTAAGAGGCTGAACAGAGGACCCTAATTTGGGGCCGGCTTTCGTAAAAATGGTCAGCTAGCCCCCATAGCACTAACAGACAAGTGGTGCTCGCAAGCAAACATTACTCACCCAGGCTTGAAAACCAACCAGTCCCTCACAACAGACTTCCACAGTCCAGCTGCATAGCAGGAGGGTCAAACCCATCCAGCCGCAGCAAAGGAGGACTGCAGTTTGGGGAGTATATTAGCGACGCGAGCCCCTAATACGAAAAAACCGGTGGAGGTTTAGAATGATCATCATCTTCCAGACACTCCAGTGACGAAGACAATATCGCCGTATTTTCATCGAAAATAGTGAGAGAGAAAATAAAGATATGATGTCAACGTATCTCCTTGTTCTTCCTTTCCTCAGACTAAATATTTTTCTCCACGTCAAGTGGGCATGTGAGCAGCACTTAGCTTGTGGCTGAAATTTGAGAAGGAGATGAGTGTGTGGCCCCACCCCTGCTTATGTAGGTAAGCGGATGAGGGTGTGGCAGATGAATGCTGGCATGTAAAGGTACATGGTGGAATTTTTTATTCAGTGTATATACGCTGAAGCGAGATATATGCAGATGTAACGGGGAAGTCCGTGGGTATGTCCACAGTCACTGAAACAGGTGTGTTGACGGGTGACTGTGGCAGTGCGGGCTGGTAAGTTAAACTCACTTCCTCATAACAGGGTTAACAGACGCATAGGGACGGTAGTTAGGAGTGAATTCACTTCTTAGTGCAGCGGCCTGTGTCGTCGCCCGCGGACGCGGGAGCCCCCTGTTCGACTCCCCCTCGGGACATTCTCATTTAACATCAAACACAACGCAGACCCAGTATGATCCGTCACACAGACAGGTGCTGAGCAAGCCATAACGCTACAGAACTGAGCTTTTGATACAAGAACACTAGACAGCTGGTATATATGAGGTTTTAATTGCACTGTATTGTAGCTGTAATGTTTGTTTACGTTGGTAATGTGACCTATATTCTGCTTTATGATTGGTTAAAAAAAAAACTTCCTTCCCCAATCTACTAATCAAACTATTCAAGAATGAATGAGAATATACCACACATGGGGGCGGAGCTAGGCGATCATGGAGTGAGACGTGTTTCACGTGAGCTCCCTTCTATCGTGCGAAATATACTTTTCTCCCCATTAGTCTTTATTTTATTTTTATTTGTTATTTGTCTGCTTGTTGAGTCGTCGAGTTTCAACTACTGTCGTCCACTTTTTTCAACTTTCTGCGATGTCGGTGGTGGAGACCAGATGACCAAACACCATGCAGACTTTGAGATACGCTTCGCTGAAACACAAAGAAAAGTGCAGGCGGAATTCTTTGATAACCTTCATCGAGAGATGTCAGAGGAAATTAGGTTGGCGGTCGACCCGTTGAGAGACAAGATGGAGTCGCTGCACGCTGTCTCCTCGGCTAATGCTAACGAACTAGCCACGCTAACGACAGAGTCCTCACTACAAGGCGAGAGGATGGCGGGTCTGGAGACCTCCCTGCTGGCTAGGCAGGCTGAAGTTGCCAAACTACAGTCGGTAATTGTGGAAATGCAGTCCCGGGAGAGACGCTACAACATCAGGATTGTTGGTGTACCGGAGGGCAACGAGGGAGGCCGTCTCTCGGAGACCATGCCGGAATTGCTGCAGGAAATACTGGGGAAAGATGTCCTCCCCAGCCCTCCCGTATGTGAGTCGGCCTACAGAGCGGGCAAGACCAGTCCTGGAGTGAACAAAGAGCCGAGGCCCATCATTGTCAAGCTGAACAGGCTTCAGCAGAGGGAGCTCATCGTGCGGTCGGCCCGTGCCAGAAGGGGTAAACTAAGTCTTGGCGATCACAAAGTGGCCATTTTCGAAGACTTTACGCCGGAGGTTCAAGCACAGAGAGGCGAATACAAAGTGGTCATGTCCAGGCTATGGAAACTAGGCCTGAGGCCTACGCTATTCGCTCCCGCGAAATTATCTGTGCTGGGTAAGGACGATGATCGGCGTTCATTTTGGTCGTTGGCTAAAGCGAAGGAATATCTCGGGGGGATAGCCGAGACTGTAGCTTGATATCTATGTCGGGTGAGTGACTTGGCGATGTGGGCCTGAATACATTGATAGGGCAGACTACTCACAAATGCTTGTTGTCATGCCCAGACATGCTAACTGTCCACTGCCCATCCAAACTAGCGGGGCATCCCAATGACTTCTGTTACTTGCTAATGCTGACCTCATGGTCGTACGTGTGTGTCACCTCTATGAAAGCTAGCGAGCTAGCTGAACAATGTACATAACAGATTCTAGCGTGCTAGCCGGATTCATCACTAGCTTACGCGCTAGCCTCGGGCTAGCTAGCAGGCTGTGTCTATCGCCCGCGCCGAGACATTCGAGACCCGTTAATGTTTACGTATTTTGGTTGTTGTTGCTGTTTAAGTGACATCGGTTTGCACAATTCAACGGTGATCGGGTCCTTAACTAACTTCTTGTATGCTTTTATTTTTATATCCAGGCTGTTTTGAGCTTTGGGCTCCAGTAGTAGAAGGTCGGTTGAATATATATATACAATATATGATAACAGGTTGTGTCAGGTATAGCTTATTATTACTATCCCCGGGTTAATGAAGGTGTTTAAATCTATTCTTACATAGGTTATGTCATTCCAGCCGTTGTGCCTGACCAGAGGGGCTGTTACATGCTTGCACTTTGACCATAACCCTTTTTTCCTTTTCTTCTTATTGTCGCTGTTTAAATGACATCTGTTTGCGCAATTTAACTGTGATCCGATCCTGCCTTAGACTATCTGCTGGTATGCTTTCATTTAATTTTGTTTTGAATTTTCCTTTATCCATTTATGCTATAACGTTGCGACATTAATACGCAGACTCGGAAGTAGATGGTTACAGGGTTGATGTTGAGTTATTATATAATGGCAATCTTTTCCATTATAGTTGTCTCATGTTAGGGCCAAGGCTCACGGTGGTTTTCGACCGATATCTTTATTGAATTACATTTTTATTTTTATTTGTGTTTATTGGACTAGTGGGGGTTTAATCAGGGGTTTATCTAGAGGGGGGTCGGAGTGGAGAGCGTCTTATTGGATCCATGACTCCAGTGGGAAATGATAGGAAGATGACCATCCTTAGTGGATGGGGCATAGGGAGGGGATTGGAGAGTGGGTATAGGAGGGTTAATAATAGGACGGGTGGGTTAGGGTTTAGAGTAGAAGGAGGGGGGGTTGTAACTGGGGTGGTATTTTTCTGTGTTTTATGTACTGTTGTCTTATATGTGTGTAATTGTTCCTCCTCTGAGCTCCTGGGATTGACCGTCTGGGCCCGCCTGGATCAGCGCCTCTGTACTCAGCCTGGCTGCACTGGTATGTTCTCTACGCATTTAGACAAATTCGACCATGGCTAAATTGAATATTTTAATTTGGAACGCAGGGGGTCTTAACGCCCCACACAAGCGTGCCAGTGTCCTTTGGTTATTGAAGAGAAGAAATATTGACATTGCTCTCCTTAGTGAGACGCATTTATTGGTGGGTGATGTGTCAAAGCTAGGAAATCGACAATATCACGTTATCTCCTCATCCTCAGCCGATGATAAGACGAAAGGAGTCGTCATAGTTACAAGACGTAACCTTGATATCAAAGTCCTGGATGTGTGGTCGGACACGGAGGGAAGGATTACTATAGCAAAAGTTGAGTTCTCTCATAGGAAGATGGCAATCATAGCATTGTATGCCCCTAACACATTTGATTCAGCGTTCTATAATACAATCACGAAGAATATGTTGGAACTTACTGGATACGCTCTCATTGTGGGTGGCGATTTTAATGCGTGCTGGGAGGCGGAGATGGATAGGTCCGGGTCCTCTGAAACAAGCGACCAAAAACGGTCCTCTAAGGCCCTCAGGATGTGGGCCCAGGACACGGGGCTCGCAGACCTATGGCGCTTATCCAATCCGACCCTCAAGGATTACTCTCACCTGTCAGCCAGACACAAAACCTTCTCTCGCATAGACTATGCATTCGCGTCCCCTAATATGTTTGATAGTTTCGACGTCTCATTGGTTCCCCTGGCTCTCTCGGACCACAAGGGGATTTTCCTTGTGGCAACCTTTGGCAGGCTCTCCACGAGAGCTCCCAGGTGGCGTTTTAACTCAACCTTATTAAAGAACGATGATTTCTGTTCTGAGTTCAGGAGTAAACTAGCTGAATTCTTGCAGATCAATGTTGGCACGGTCGATGACCCCAGGGTCCTATGGAACGCATTGAAAGGATTTATCAGGGGTCATGTCACACTTTTCGCCTCCAATTTGCGTAAATCCCGGTCAAAAAAACTAGAAGGACTGGAAACATTATATGCGGACCTATACGCATCTTTGCAAACTAACTATAGTGAACGAATAAACACACAACGTAAGATAGTCAAGAAAGAAATAAACTCCATACTTAAACAACAGTCTGAGTTCTTGATACATAGGACAAGGCAAAATTACTACTTTCACGGCTCCAGGCCTAGCCATCTATTGGCAATGAAAATACGCTCGAATGATCATTTCTCGGATATCCCCTCGATCAAGACGCGACAGGGTACAGTCACTACTGATTCGAAAAAGATCAACAACACTTTTAAAGAGTTTTACTCACAGTTATATAGCTCAGAGGTTAATCTCGACGACTCTAAATTTGAATGGTTCATTGGCGGGCTTGAGATACCCCACATTTCTGAGGAAGAGGCCAAGGAACTGGGGAAACCGATCACTCTTATGGAACTAAGGGAGACGATTGCTGAAATGCAGAGGGGTAAGGCACCAGGCTGGGATGGTATTCCACCCGAGGTGTATTTAGCTTTCTGGGACCAACTGGGTCCATTGATGCTCGATATGATCAATTACGCTATCGAACAAGGGGAGTTCTCAAGAGATGTCAACATGGCGTTGATTTCTTTACTTCTCAAGAAGGACAAAGATCCCAATGATTGTGGTAGCTATAGGCCCTTGAGTCTTCTTGGGGCCGATTTAAAAGTGTTTGCCAAGGTGCTGGCCCGCCGCCTGCAGAGATTTATGACGGTATTGGTACACTGCGATCAAACTGGTTTTATCCCGGGGCGCCTGGCTGCAGATAATCTTAGGAGGCTGTTGCATGTAGTCGATAACAGTAAAGACAATACAGCTCCGTATACCTGTGGAAGGTACTTGAGGTCATGGGTCTTGGAAAGAATTTTATTCATATGATTAAAGTCCTGTATGCCTCGCCGTCGGCAATGATACTGACAGGCAAAAACTGTTCCACACTTTTCCCAGTCTCCAGATCTTCTAGACAGGGTTGTCCTCTGAGCCCAGGACTATTTGCGCTTTCCCTCGAACCATTGGCCCAATTTATTAGGCAATCGGAGGACATCGTCCCCATAATGATCAATAATACACCACACAAGATTGCTCTCTATGCGGATGACCTACTGATTTTTATGGATGACCCTTCCCGGTCGGCCACAAAATTATTGGGAATAATCGACGACTTTGGTAAATTGTCAGGCTTTAAGATTAACTTGAACAAATCAGCCTGCCTACCTCTTAATGAGCTGGCCAAGGCGGTGCGACTACCAGCTGATATCCCCATAGTGGAACATTTTAAATACTTAGGTATAGAGATATTCCCCACGCTGAGTCAAACTACTAAGTACAACTTCACGGGTACTTATGATAAAATACGCCAGGATCTAGACAGATGGTCGTCCCTTCCTAACTCCTTACAAGCCTGAGCTTCCATAATCAAAATGAACGTCCTGCCTAGGATACATTTTGTTAGCTCACTGCTCCCCCTGCCCCCTCCAATAGACCACTGGCGCAAGGTACAATCGATGGTATCTAAGTTTATCTGGAATAACAAATGCCCGAGAATCAAAAGAGCTACTACTCAACGTAGGAAACAAGATGGGGGCCTCGCAATCCCTGATTTTAAGCTTTATTTCTGCTCCTTCTCACTGAGACCTCTGATGTGCTGGCTAGACCCTGTAGATGCTGTATCTTGGCGCTCCTTAGAAGCGGCGGCGGTCTCACCGCTAAGATTGCAGGATGTGGTGTACTCCACTGTCCCTATTTCGAAATGCCGACTGAGGTATGGACCAATCATAACTCACGTGATCCAGACGTGGCGTAATGTACAGAAGTCGTGTGGGGTTAAATGCCCATGGCACCTGGACTCTCCAATTTTTAATAACCAGCAATTACTTGTTGGGCACAAGCCGGTTAATATTCCTCAATGGCAAAGGAGGGGGGTTCATACTCTGGAGGATATTTATGATAAGAACGGCCTCCATGCGTTTCAGGACTTAAGAGAATTTTATGATCTTCCCGGCGAGTCCTTCTTTCTTTACCTTCAACTAAGGTCAGCGCTGAGGGCGCATGGCATGCCGTGGGCTCAAGCTTTGCACCCACACCCCTTCCTCAGGCTCATAGTGGACAGGACGACCTCCAGAGGGTTTGTCTCAGACTTTTATACGCTCTTAATTCAGTCCACGTATAAAAATGTATCATTGGATACAATCTGGCGTGTGGATATCCCAGAGTTGGACCCCGAGTTTGACTGGGATGATGTTTGGGCAAATGTGGCATTGTCTTCCCGCAACCCCAATCACCAGCAAATTAATTTTAATTATATTCATAGGACCTATCTTACACCTAGTGTAACTGAGGGGTACAATTCCCTGACTGTATTGAATAAGTATGGTATCATTAAACCACTACTGAGTTATGTACATTACTACTGGCCATACAGTACACATGTATATGAGATGAACACCCACACAACAACACGGCTTAACAAGAAAGTACTGTTTATAATATTTATTAGAAGAGCACCAAGATTATCTTACATTTATTAAGATTGAGAGTTGCGCTTGTAAGGCGAAGAATGTGCATGAATAGGTCAAGAGCGTAAGTCCATGAGCATATTACGAAGGGGATAATTAATACCACCTGTAGCATAAGAATTATATATGGTACACTAGTAGGTCAGCTGGAGATACTAGGGGGGTTCCCTCCGGTTGTAAGCCAGCAGGGGAGAGGATTTGTCGGTAGCAAAAGTCTGGATCAACGAGGAATAAGGAGACTCCAGGTACAGGAGACAGTGCAGTAATCCCTTGATCCGTAGACAAAGCAACAGCTGTTCTCCGGTGTGCAGTGCCGCATGGAGGAAAGCTAGCCAGCCTCAGAGTCCTAGAGGCGGGCTCGACGGTGCTCCTCACAGGGTAAATCCCACACGGTAGTGGGGGTAGACGATTCTCTGCTCCAACAGCCACAGGACCAAAGCAATATAATCCAGCCGAAAAGGGCTCTGTAGTCGTCGGTGTAGGTTATCCAGTGTACATATCCACACGGTTCTCGTCTAGGGCTCCTCGGATGACGGCACAAGGTTAGGCCGCCCAGCCTGGATAAGCACACTAGCTCGGTACGATGAAACGTTGGTAATGCTGGTCACTGTAGAACGGTAGCCGCACGATACACTATACATAATAGACTATTACTTAATAATAGAATAGGTCGAACTCGACGATACAGCGTTAAACTCTGACACTTCAGCTATCAATTCGCACGCGGTCTCAAGGCTCTATTTCGGGGCAAAACGGGCCCCCTTCACAGCACGTTGTATCGTGGTGTGAGGCTTCAACTTATTGGTTAACACACTGCTGTATCCACCTGCACCGTATTTATACGTAAGGTGAATAATCTAGTACCAGCCTTATTTCTGTCTCATATTACTGCGCAAAACCGGGCATGTACAGACATGTCTTAGCGGTGACTTTGAACTAGACATTGGGGGTATGGCCGTGGCACCTAGGGGATCGCTGTCCAATAGGAGAACGAATATTATGGTCTGGCCTGTACTAGGTAAAGGGATATTCCATGTATATGTACAAAGAATATACAAGGGATATCAGACGATATACAAATACTATACAATATATCTCAAGTAATAAATATATATATTCGGTTTAATCTGACCCTTTGTAACAGCCGCCTCCTAATTAGTCCGCACCTAATTAGATAAGCAGAGACAGATTAACCGCACTGTCCACTACTCAATGTCCGTTGTGAGGAGTAGGGCAATTCACAAAGTCAGGGGGTCATGGTCGTCATCAAGAGAGTCGGGGAGCCTTGGCAACTCTATCAGCCTCGCCACGGGTCGGGTGTATGTCCGCCCCTGGACGAGCACTTCTGCCGCTCTGACCTTTCCGTCGGCACCAGTGATCACATTGCTTACGCGGCCGGCCGGCCACATAGCTCGGGGTAGTGACTGGTCGATAATCATGACGACTGTGCCCTCCGTCAAATTGTCTCTTTCTTTTACCCATTTCTGGCGGGTCTGTAGAGATGGTAAATAGTGGAGGAGGAAACTGTTCCAAAACTTGTCAGCCAATACTTGACTGTACCTCCACATTCTTCGGCCGTTCGCTTCTTCAGGTCTGTACACTGTCTGTGGGAGCGCGGGGTCCAGCCGCACCATCAAGAGAGTGTTGGGGGTGACTGGGTCGACATCTGCTACATCACTTGAGACGTAACCGAGGGGCTTTGAGTTCAATACTCCCTCGATCTCCGTGAGGACTGTCGTGAGGACTTCTTCCGCCACGGTCTGGGCCCCAAGCACGGCGTACAGGGCTGTCTTTATTGAACGTACTTCTCGTTCCCAAGTTCCACCGAAGTGAGGTGCATTCGGGGGGTTAAACTGGAAATCAATCTGAGAGGGAGCGAGGTGGGTCTTAAGTTCTGGGCCCATAGCTTGGAAGCTCTCTCTCAGCTCTCTTTCTCCGCCTTTGAAGTTTGTCCCGTGATCAGACAGTAATATAGACGGTTTTCCTTTCCGCGATGTGAATCTCCGGAAGGCCATAAGGAATGAGTCCGTACTCATGGTTGGAAGGAGTTCTATGTGTATCGCTCGGGTGGTCATGCATTTGAATACAATACCCCACCGCTTCTCCGTCCCTCTTCCTTTTTTCACGTACAGCGGGCCGAAACAGTCCATACCGGTGGAGTGAAAGGGCTTGTCGCCGAGTCGGAGGCGACAGGGGGGTAGGTCAGCCATCCGGGGTATACTGGGCTGTGCTCGCCACTTGCGACAGTCTAGACAGGTTCGCTGGAAGCGTCGTACTGCTTCTCTTCCTTGCAGTATCCAATAGCGACGTCTGATCTCAGCGAAGACTCTCTCTGCCCCGGCGTGGTGCACGTCCTCGTCGTATTTCTTTATGATGAGCTCTGTGACCTTGTGTCGGCTGTTTAAGACTATCGGGAACTTGACGTCATCCGTTAAGTCTGGGGCTCTCCTCAGACGACCACCCACTCTGATGAGATTATGGGCGTCGCTCTCAGGGGCCAAGTGGAGCAGTCTGCTGTCTGGCGGGACTGGCTTTGATCCCTGCAGACAGTCTAGCTAGTCGGGGAACAAGTCTCTTTGGGCTCGCTGTAGCAGAAGGAGTTCTGCTTCTTCGTAGTTAGCTGCATTAATGTCAGTAGTGGATGGAATCTCAGGGTGGTGCCACAGGAATGTCTTTAACTGCGCACTCTCAAGGGTGGGGCAGTCGTCTATGTTGGGATCTGTGGGGACTAGTGTGTGTGTCAACCCACAGAACATAGATTTCTTCTTCTCTGCCTCCTCTTCACTCGCCTCCCGTGGGGTGGGTGTAGGCCACTCTTCTTCCGGGAGCTTGAGGAACTCGGGACCGTCACTATAGAGATTGTGACGTGTGAGGTCATCCAGGGACATTCCCCGTGTGATGACGTCGGCTGGGTTCTGCTTTGTGTCCACATACCTCCAGCATGCTGCTTCTGTTAAATCTTGGATCTCTGTGATTCTGACTCCCACGAAGACCTTGTATCTACACGAATCGGACTGGATCCATGTGAGTACGGTCATGGAGTCTGACCACAGGATTGTTCTTTGCACCGGGATGGTGAGTTCACGTTGGATTAACGTGGCGAGTTGCGCTCCTACTAGGGCTGCGCAGAGCTCTAGACGCGGGATAGATTGTTGCTTGCGGGGGGCTATTCTTGAGCGAGCCAGGATGAAGGCAGTATGTATTTCTCCTCCCTCCTCTCGGGCCCGCAAGTAGGCCACCGAACCGTAGGCTACTTCGGAGGCGTCGCTGAAGACGTGCAGGTCCATCTGACACGTCTCCGGCCTCACTGTGGGTGGGAAGTAGCTGCGGCGTATGTTGACACCTGGGAGCGAGCTGAGGTAGAATACATCCCAACGGGTCATATTGTCTGGCGAGTGTTCTGTATACACTCCGTCTTGTGGTCGGTAGTGAAATCGACCTTCCCTGCTCCTTGGTCAGGGGTGTGTGTCTATAATGGAGCGAGTCTGTTTTGGAGCGCCAGACTAGTCCTAATGTCATTTCTTGGGCTTCTCCTGGGATGGTCGCCATCCAGGTCTCGCTGCTTGCTGCCTTGTCCTCTGGGGAGAGGCTGCGCAATACTTGAGGGTCGCTGCTGGCCCACTGCCGGAGATCAAAGCCGCCTTTGATCAGGGAGGCGCGGAGCTTGAGTAGGAGGGCCTCGGCTTCTTCTGGCGTCGAGACGCTTTGCAGACAGTTGTCCACGTAGAAACTATTTCCTACACTTTGTCGGACCTCTTCATCAGCTGCTGGGTCCTCTGCGACGTGTTTTTACAGTGCGAACGTAGCACAGCATGGGCTGCATGTGGTTCCGAAAGGGAGGACTTCCCATTGATAGATGGATGGTTGCTCATCCCCGATCCTCTCTCTCCATAAGAACCGCAGCAGGGGCTTGTCCTCTTCCACTAGTCGCACCTGCAGGAACATCCCTTTGATGTCACCGCTGATGGCCACCTTGTTCTGGCGGAAACGTAGCAACACGCCTAGTAGAGAGGGGCCGAGTGTTGGGCCGGGCAAGAGCTCTTTATTCAGATTTTGTGATCCGATCTGGTAGCTGCAGTTAAACACAATACGATCCTTGCCGTTGTGGTGGACCTTGTGGTGCGGCACGTACCATGATTCGGTCGTCTGATCGGCCTCTTTAATGTCAATTCTCTTTATGTGTCCCGCTGTGATTAGCTTGTCAATCTCAGCGCGGTACACAGTAGCTTGAGCGGGGTCTCTGGCTAGGCGCCGCTCTGTGTTCGATAGATACCGCTCCGTCACTTCTTTTGGGGCGTGGAAGGTAGGCATACCCTCTCGCCTCAGGAGTGGAGTTGCGTATCTCATCACTCCGTTGACTTTGACTCCCTTTGTCCCCTGCTCGAGGAGGGCTATGGCATAAATGTCTTCCTTGGAACGAATGTGTTTCTTTTCGTTCTTAAAGGGCATTGTCTCTAGTGTCCATAGCCTCTCGACGTGCTGTAAGAGGGCGGTGTCTTCTTCTGTCACTCTGGAGTGGAGGCAGCGAGTGGCTGCTGTTCGGTTGGGAGACCTGGAGAGGGGGCCTTGTAGTGTCCATCCTAGGCGGGTCTCGACTGCTGCTGGACAGCCTCTGGGCCCAGTGTGGACCCGGTCCATCGGGACGATGAGGTGTGTGTGGTCGGATCCTATCAGCAGGGTCGGGGTGGCGCCGTCTATGAGCGGTATAGGTAGTTGACGCAGGTGCACGTATTTGTCCATCAGTTTGGCGATGGGGTAGGTGTACTGCGACAGGCCTATGTCTTGGCTGGTGAAAGCGTTAGTGATCCTATACCGTCTCTCTGGCTGCCCGCTTGCTGCGATAGTGAAGGAGACGTTCTCACCCTTGATCGTCTTCAGGTCTCTTCTTATAGTCCGAATCGTCATCGTTTCTTCGCTCCCCCGCAGCCCCAGCTGGGCCGTAGCGGACGCGAGGAGAAGGGTCTTTTCTGACCCGTTGTCAAGGACGGCGTAGGTGTCCATGACCTTGTCCTCGTAGCTCAATGTTACGCGGACCACCTTCAAGAGCACCCGGGCGCCCCCGCTGCTGGCGGGGTCAATGTACATAACACTTGCCTTTGTGCTGCTTGAGGGTGCGGGCTTTCTTCTGTTACTGTCATGTAAAACGTCCAAGTGGGCTCCATCACACCGACTACACCTCTTCTTTAAGCGGCACTCGGCTGCCATGTGACTGCGCGCACAACGGTAACAGCGGCGGTTGGACTTTATCCATTGACTCACCCCGTCGGCGGTCATCTTCTTGAACGTGTCACAGTGTGACAGCCAGTGTTCCTTTTCGCAGTACTGGCATACAATCTTCCACTTCTCTTTCGTCGAGGGGGTGCTGTGGTTCTTGTTACGCGGTACTGATTCGGCTTGGTGCATGACGGTCACCAGCCTGCGGTTATCGTTTGATCTCCTAGGTCCCTCTCTGGAGCTTGGTACACTCCGCACGAACGTATCCAGTCGTAGGCTGCTGACTTCTCTCGCCAGGAAGTCGGCCAGGTCTAGGAGGGATGGCTCGGGACCATTGGGATCACGGTGGTCTCTTTGCCGCCTGAAGCGCTCTTGTCGGGCGGGCGGAAGCTTCTCTAATATTCTTTCAACATTAGAGTTCGCGTACAGTTCGTGCCTACCCTTTTCCTTTTGTGCCCCCAGCATCCCTACCAGGGATTGTACCTTGATAGAGAGGTCATCTAATGAGCGATTGTCTGTGGCTGGGGGTAGACGGTCAATATTCCTTATCTCTTGTATTACGTAGTCCCATATGCGTCCATAACGTTGGTCGAGGGCTACTAGAGCCGCGGTGTATGGGGTACTTGAGTTGGAATATGCCAGCGCTATATTATGCGCTCTGGGCACCTTCAGGTGCTTGAGTAGGATAGCATACTTGTACGTCTCATCGGGGACATCGGACATCATTGTCTCTAAGCACATTCGTAGCTCTGTGTACTGTGCTCTGTCCTCGTGTGTGAAGTCCGGGAATGTCGGTGTGCCAAGGTACGATGCCATGGATGGCTGGCACATCTGTGAGCGTTGGGGGAGAGGCCTCCTAGGCGAGTCTCCCCTTCCGTGTCGTTGTGGGCTGGTACCTGGTGGGTACCAAGGCCCGGGTACCCAGGTGCTGTTCCTCGGGGCTGGTCGTGCGTCAAACTCACCCTTGAGTTGAGTCGGGGGTCTGTAACGCAGGGCCTCGGGGGTAAAGTCTGGGCTGTACTGGACCTCCTGGTCCTGTGGAGTACGATGCTGCTGTTGGGCTTGACTTTCCTCCTCTTCCTCTTCTTCTTCCTCTGCCAGGTCTTCTAGATCCTGTAATCGTCTATTTAGTCTCTCAGCGGCATAGGCCGGTTCTTCCCTGTTGCTGGGTCTCGCATGGACCGGTCGGGGAGGGGGTTTGGAGACGTGTATAGGCTCTTTCTGTTGGCTGGGCTCCGGGTCGCTTGATCGGGTAGGGGAGGGTGCCCTAGACCCTTGTCTTGACGAGGCCCTGGAGCTCCGTGCGGAGGGAGGGGGGGTTGCCCTGGCAATCAGTTGCTCCATTATCTGCGCTTGTAATCGGTCGCGCTCGGCTTCGCGCTTGATGTGAGCGAGGTCGCGCTCTGCTTCGCGCTGGGCTTGGGCTGCGTCGCGCTGTGCATTGGCGGCTCCGCGCTGTGCATCGGCGGCGGCGCGCTGGGCTTCGGCGCGGTCTCTTTCAATATTCTCTTCCGTCTGGAGGCGTCTGGTCTCCAGGCGTATGCGGTCGTCTTCACTCCTTTGCTGCGCCTGGAAGCGCTCTCGCTGGGTCGCAGAGTGTTCGCGTTCACTAAGGGCTTGCGCTTGGAGTTGCGCGTGGAAGCGTTCTCTTTGGTCTGCAGATTGTTCGCGCTCACTCAGTTGTTGAGCCTGCAGGCGGTCTCTTTCCATGGTAGAGTGTTCGCGCTCACTTTGGTGTTGCGTGCGGAGGCGCTCTTGTTCCATGGAAGAATGTTCGCGCTCGCTAAGCGTCTGTGCTTGGAGGGTGGCGATAAATGCCTGCGCCAGCATCTTGTCCGCCTCGCTGGGGGAAGACACTGATGGAGGTGATCGGCTTCTGGCAGTGCTCGTTGGAGATCCGTTCTCCTGTCGCGCTCCGAGGAGGTCCATCTCCTGGGTGCGCGTCTCTTCTGGTGGTGGGTCGGGTTCCGTCCCTGGAGCGCTTTCTTTATCCTGGAGCTCTCCGGGGACTATCCCGTTGACGTTGGCGGGGGGTAAAGTCATGTCATGTCCCTCCTGGTCCCCCCCGTGAGCTTGGTCAGTTACGTTAGAACCCACTAGGGTCTCTACTGGCAGGGTCGCCTGGTCGGTAGGGTTTGACATACTTTTACTATCCGCTTTTTCCGCGTTTAACGTCTGTATAGAGCTAGGTGGTAGACTGGCAGCGTAGTCCTCTAGGTAAGGAGGTGGCTGCCGTCTGCGCTGCGGGCGATCTAGCTTAGGAGAACCGTTTGTGGAGTGTTCATCGCTGGCCATGTCAATATTAATATTATATTAATATTACGCTAATTACCCTCCGGCTCGAAGGACCAATTGTAACTGAGGGGTACAATTCCCTGACTGTATTGAATAAGTATGGTATCATTAAACCACTACTGAGTTATGTACATTACTACTGGCCATACAGTACACATGTATATGAGATGAACACCCACACAACAACACGGCTTAACAAGAAAGTACTGTTTATAATATTTATTAGAAGAGCACCAAGATTATCTTACATTTATTAAGATTGAGAGTTGCGCTTGTAAGGCGAAGAATGTGCATGAATAGGTCAAGAGCGTAAGTCCATGAGCATATTACGAAGGGGATAATTAATACCACCTGTAGCATAAGAATTATATATGGTACACTAGTAGGTCAGCTGGAGATACTAGGGGGGTTCCCTCCGGTTGTAAGCCAGCAGGGGAGAGGATTTGTCGGTAGCAAAAGTCTGGATCAACGAGGAATAAGGAGACTCCAGGTACAGGAGACAGTGCAGTAATCCCTTGATCCGTAGACAAAGCAACAGCTGTTCTCCGGTGTGCAGTGCCGCATGGAGGAAAGCTAGCCAGCCTCAGAGTCCTAGAGGCGGGCTCGACGGTGCTCCTCACAGGGTAAATCCCACACGGTAGTGGGGGTAGACGATTCTCTGCTCCAACAGCCACAGGACCAAAGCAATATAATCCAGCCGAAAAGGGCTCTGTAGTCGTCGGTGTAGGTTATCCAGTGTACATATCCACACGGTTCTCGTCTAGGGCTCCTCGGATGACGGCACAAGGTTAGGCCGCCCAGCCTGGATAAGCACACTAGCTCGGTACGATGAAACGTTGGTAATGCTGGTCACTGTAGAACGGTAGCCGCACGATACACTATACATAATAGACTATTACTTAATAATAGAATAGGTCAACCTCGACGATACAGCGTTAAACTCTGACACTTCAGCTATCAATTCGCACGCGGTCTCAAGGCTCTATTTCGGGGCAAAACGGGCCCCCTTTACAGCACGTTGTATCGTGGTGTGAGGCTTCAACTTATTGGTTAACACACTGCTGTATCCACCTGCACCGTATTTATACGTAAGGTGAATAATCTAGTACCAGCCTTATTTCTGTCTCATATTACTGCGCAAAACCGGGCATGTACAGACATGTCTTAGCGGTGACTTTGAACTAGACATTGGGGGTATGGCCGTGGCGCCTAGGGGATCGCTGTCCAATAGGAGAACGAATATTATGGTCTGGCCTGTACTAGGTAAAGGGATATTCCGTGTATATGTACAAAGAATATACAAGGGATATCAGACGATATACAAATACTATACAATATATCTCAAGTAATAAATATATATATTCGGTTTAATCTGACCCTTTGTAACACCTAGGAAGCTATTTGCTATGGGACTGATAACCGACTCTCGGTGCACTTTGTGCTCTCAAAAGGCCACTGGCACTTATATGCATATGTATTGGGATTGCCCACCAGTGGCCCGCTTCTGGAGGTCAATAGCGGACAAACTTTCAGATCTGTGTGGCTTAACTATCCCATTCACAGCTGTTACGCTACTCCTGAACGATATAACAACACTACCCGCGTCCGTACAACTGAAAAGGGTTGTCCTAGCGGGCGTCACAGCAGCGAAGAAGCTAATAGCAATGAGATGGAAGGAGCCTGAGAAGCTCACAGTGATTAACTGGTCCCTAACACTGTTGGATGTGATTTATCTTGAGATATCCACGGCGCGGGTGATTGGGGTGGGGCAGGCTGGGATTGACCTATGGTTCGCAGCAGCTGAGAAGGTCAGGACCGCCGTGTGTGGCTGAGCGGGTTGGGGTGCTTGTTCGGGGGAGTCCGGCGGTCTCGTGGGAGGGGGAGGAGGAAATGTCTTGTCTGTCTTGTCTTTTGTGATGTCTTGAATTTAACTAGGGATTTTATTGGGGGGCAGCTATTTAGCTAGTTCTTCGCTATTTGGTCATCTATTAGATAGTACCCCTGGAATTTTGAATTAAAAATTTAAAGAGGTTGAACTCTGTTTTCTTTTCTTTTTGTCTTTATAATTTATAAATTGTTATATTCTGTATTATTATTGTTTTTGTTATTTTCCTGTGAAGTTCTGTGTATTGTGATTGTGATTAATGTGTTGTCTTGTTTCATGTAAGTAATAATAAAAGAAATTTGATAAAAAAAAGAGAATATACCCCACATGTATTTGGTCAAAATAAATCACAGATTGGGCCTTTAAATCTTCTGATTATACCACAACTGAATCTCTCTCTCTCTCTCTCTCTCTCTCTCTCTCTCTCTCTCTCTCTCTCTCTCTCTCTCTCTCTCTCTCTCTCTCTCTCTCTATATGGGTAACGCATGTATTCCCGGTAACCTGCCCCATTTCTAAGCCATATAACCCAGGACGTTATACGAACAACATTAAAATCTTTTCTCATGTCAAGAATGATTGTTATAGATGCAAAAAAAAAAAAAAAAAAAAACATCATGTAATGAGGGATGGCGGACCTCTAAAGTTGACCTAAGTTACCGGGAATACCAATTCACTATCTCCTCCAATTTAAGAGAGAATTAAAATGTTTTTGTTGTTTTGTAGGGATATCATCATCATGTAACATAATACCATAGTTCTCTCCGAGTTATCTCAAGAGAATTCAAATGTAGCTGAATCTGAAGGAAAAATACGGGTAGAGGGATATGAGTCAACATAGTTCATGGCCTTCAATTGATGACAAACAAAAAAGGCTTAATTTTCATGGCAGATGCATGATATGTTTTGGGCATGATCTTGGCACCCCAATGAACAACCAAAATGAGTTTCGTCTTTTGTGGCCAATTATTTTAGGAGATAATTACGTTTCACATATTGATCCCAGGTTACCGCGAATACCTATCCTCACAATTCC